>NC_137676.1:63067741-63070241 GCF_963989245.1 Nansenia antarctica
ATTGTGGGTAATTGTGCATAAACTGCCTGAATATTAACATTTGATAACCCTAACTATGATAATAAGCATGGATTTAATAATACATCATGTGTTTTAATGATTATACAGCTCTTCAATACCCAGAATCTCTCTCAACCAATATTATATTTGTTGTGTTGTTATTCTCATCGCTGCATATCACCTCAATAGTATCCCTGGGGAAATGCATCCATTGACTTATTCAGTCATTTTCAATTCATGAACATGGAGTTGAATATGCTTATTAGGCTACAGAGACATATATATGCCCTGACAGAATCACGATATGACAATGTATTCGGCAAAAGCGGATTTCATCGATGTGACATGTGATGAGATTAACAACTGGGTTTTGGGTTTGCGATGGCAGCGAGAGAAACCGTCACTGGGAAACGTTGTCCCCGGATAGGCAAGCCCCGCGCTTGGTACATCTCGTTAAGACTATACTTTCAGGGATCATTTCTATAGTTCTTGACTTGTGAAATGTGTTTCTAAAGTGTTTGGTCTCGCTACCCACGAGGATGAGACCTGATATTCCCTTCTGAGCGCGAAGCGGGTACTGAGTAATGATTCACTTCATACGCTCTTTGCCATTGATGACCGTTCTTTGCTTCCTTGTGGAGCATTGAGGGTGGGAATATGATCAGAGTGGTTTGCTTACACTGTTAAAAAAATAATCTAGACTTTGTGAGATAACTAATGGTCTAATTGTGCGTATTAACCAGTTGACTTGACTACTTCTTTCCATGGTATGCACACAAGGAATGCAACTGCTCACATGAGTCTGAAAACTAGAAGCTCTTGTATCAACAACGAGACTGCTAAACTGTCAGCACAAATTCCATTGTTTTCACTCAAAGATGGCTTGTGAGTTTAGCCCAATTGGAGATAGACAATGCATTGTATTTTATAACCCTTTGTATGCTTGGGTAGGATGGTCTGCCTTGTAGACTTAACACTTGTCTTCCTTTCTTTCCATGGTTTGCTACTAGTTGAACAATCAACTGAGGGGTGGAGAGTGAAAAACATTCCAAGTTGAAGTTATGTTCTGACTTTTGGTTTTTGGACTTGAATCCTAGACTGTGAATGGAGTTTATATGAACCATGACTAGTAACCATTGCTAGAGGCAATGCATCAATACTGTGTAAAACTCCACACCCAGACTGTTTGGGAGATCTAATTTCATCATTGTAGCTACAGTATCAGTGTAGCTAGATGGCAGGTTGCAGGTCATGATATTGTCCACATGAGGGCGCTGATGATCCCACCGTTTTTCCATTATGTACCGGTTGTACTACATTGTAGTGGAATGTTACGGTGCTGCTGGTCAGCTGGTTAAATTAATCAACATAGGATACATTTCTCACAAATAAAGAATAGAAAATAAAATATATAAATAAACAAATCAACACCTTGATTTAAAGACGTTTTGCAGTTGAAGTTCTCAGATGTATTCCTAATACAAGAAAGAACAGTAAAAACAGCCAAATGGCTAAACAGCTGGCCAAAGTAAAACCTCTGCTCAAACTTAACATATCGTCACCTTCTTAAGTTAATGGCTTAAAAGTCACTTTTGAGGAAAATGATGGTTTTGCCTAAATATCATATATTCTAGATTTGGTTCAGTTTATTCTGTTTTTCTCAAAACTTGAAAATAAGCCATTATTTTAAGAAGGTGACGATATGGCTCTTGTTATGTTATGTTAATTTCATTTATAATGCGCCCCCCATCCAACTTTTACATCGGCCCGGGGCGCAGCCCGGGTAAAGGAACAGATAAAGACAAAGACAAGGAACACAGAAAGCAATCAGACACAGACGACTTAAACGTAAAACTCAGGCATACAATTCACAACAAATAGGGAGTAGATTTAGGGAATGTCATTTTGGAAGAGGTGGGTTTTTAACTTGGCTCTAAAGGAGTCCAGAGTGGGGGCAAACTTGATGGCAGAAGGGAGCGCGTTCCACAGGGTCGGTGCTATCACCGCAAAGGCACGGTCACCCTTCCTCTTGAGGTTGGTACGTGGGACCCTCAGGCTGAGTTGGGCGTCGGACCTGAGCCTGGGTCTGGGCCTTGAGGAGGTAGACTGGTCCAGGAGGTCCTTGATGTAAGGAGGGGCGAGACTGTTGAGAGCTTTAAAAACAAAGGTGCAGATTTTGAACTTCACTCTCTTCTTCACTGGGAGCCAGTGAAGGGAGATGAGGACAGGGGAGATGTGGTCCCTCATTTTGGTGCCTGACACCAGCCTGGCAGCGGCATTTTGGACTAGCTGCAGGCGGTAGGTGGTCTTATCAGGAAGTCCCGCATATAGTGAGTTGCAGTAGTCGAGCCTAGATGATATTAGCATGAGGACGACCCTCCTCAGGTCGCTGGGGGTGAGGAAGGACTTGATCTTGGCTATGATGCGTAGTTGGTATAGGCATGCCTTCACGACGGAGTTCACTTGTCGGTCAAGGTTAAGCTCGGAGTCAAAGATGACA
>NC_137676.1:63072741-63087741 GCF_963989245.1 Nansenia antarctica
GATTTTTTTTCTATGACTTCTAGACAGTGTTGCTTCTGAATATCATAGTCCAATCAGCTAGTGTTCTGTGGCGTATATCATAGTCCAATCAGCTAGTGTTCTGTGGAGTATGTTCCAATCAGCTTCAAGTCCCGCCCCTTTCGGTGCATGTCCCAAAACCCCATAGACAATTGACCGAATGGCCTGAAGTTACCAAAATAGATTTTACATGCAAGTCTACGAGAACAGCCTAGTGCAACTTCGAGTAGACTGAAAGTTGCCCCGAAAGGGGCGGGACTTGAAGCTGATTGGAACATACTCCACAGAACACTAGCTGATTGGACTATGATATACTCCACAGAACACTAGCTGATTGGACTATGATATTCAGAAGCAACACTGTCTAGAAGTCATAGAAAAAAAATCTCTCTCTTCTCCCTTTGGTGGGGCATTGCCCAATTGCACCTAATGAACCAGCCTCCCCTGCAGGGCATATATATATGTCTCTGTAGCCTAATAAGCATATTCAACTCCATGTTCATGAATTGAAAATGACTGAATAAGTCAATGGATGCATTTCCCCAGGGATACTATTGAGGTGATATGCAGCGATGAGAATAACAACACAACAAATATAATATTGGTTGAGAGATTCTGGGTATTGAAGAGCTGTATAATCATTAAAACACATTATATATTATTAGATTCATGCTTATTATCATAGTTAGGGTTAGCAAATGTTAATATTCAGGCAGTTTATGCACAATTACCCACAATACTTTGCTGGTGATGCTTCAGATCAACTTTCATATGTGATACAAGTTACTTGATTTCTTTCTTCACTTGTTTTCAGTTGTTCCATTATGTACCGGTAGTCACTACATTGTAGTGGAATGTTACGGTGCTGCTGATCAGCTGGTTAAATTAATCAACATAGGATACATTTCTCACAAATAAAGAATAGAAAATAAAAGATATAAATAAACAAATCAACACCTTGATTTAAAGACGTTTTGCAGTTGAAGTTCTCAGATGTATTCCTAATACAAGAAAGAACAGTAAAAACAGCCAAATGGCTAAACAGCTGGCCAAAGTAAAACTTCTGCTCAAACTTTACATATCGTCACCTTCTTAAGATAATGGCTTAAAAGTCACTTTTGAGGAAAATGATGGTTTTGCCTGAATATCATATATTCTAGATTTGGTTCAGTTTATTCTGTTTTTCTCAAAACTTGAAAATAAGCCATTATTTTAAGAAGGTGACGATATGGCTCTTCTGTCGTTGTAATAAGTAAGTGAATCAAAGTAAGTGAATCAAAGTAAGTGAATCAACTGTAAGTAAAACCATAGATAAGAACAAGTGCCACTGGCAGTCACAGTGCAAGAGAACGGAAGAAACATTCTTTAATTGATAACAGTACTTTTAGGTGTTAGGGGACAGAGAGGCCTGAGGATGAAGAGCCCAGGTGTACCCTTAGAGATGGGTCTTTAGTCTACAGCAGAATATAGCTAGTGACTCCAAGGTACGAAGGTACTGTCAGAACTGCAGAGTCACTCCCCATCTTCCGTTGGAGTCTGAAGACCCATCTCTTCAGGTTCCATGCTCCTCCTGAGACATCTACTACTTTCCCAGCACTGTGTCTCCTAAGATTTCAACTTCCCCCTTGTACTGTTTCTCCAGTGTCTATAAAGTCTTCTAGCACGATGACTGCCAATGGCCCCTGGCCTGAGCTAGATTACTCTTCCTGCTATAACTGGTGAATTGATGATTTACTTGCTTAGTCAAATGTATCGATTGTAAGTCGCTTTGGAATAAGGCGTCTGCTAAATGCCTAAAATGTAAATGTGTACATTTATATTACTGTCTGGAGAAACTAGGTTTGGGGTTCTATGCTGATAGGTTCTATGCTGTTCTCTCCTTTTAAGGCTACTGCTGAACATCATTAGGAAATGACATTTTGAGTGGGACAAAATCCAAACCTCCCACAAAACACACAGGGCAGATGTCTGAAATGAGAGACAAGGTGAGTATACATACACACATACATCAACTTAATTCAATGAATTAAATAACTTATATTAATAACTAAATTAATAACATGAAGCAAAGACAAACCAACTAAGGAACATAAATGTTTTACATTTTCATCATTGAAATCACTGAGTGTGTGTGTGTGTGCGTGTGTGTGTGTGTGTGTGTGTGTGTGTGTGTCACACACACACACACACAATTTGTTCAAACAAAAGATATCATACACAGATAGGTGCCATTAACTAGAGGCCTGGCAGGGGTGGAAGTGATGCCTTCGTGAAGTCTCGAATCACCTCCATGATGTCCACTGAGACTGCGCCACAGGTCTGAGTACGGATGCTGTTGGACATGGCCGGTCAGTATTGCCCTTATACTGTATACTCCCCAACTGGATAGTTCAAACTGACGCGGCAAAGGTCATCCCATCAGCAGCCAGGACCGGGGGTGCTGTCTCTCTGTTCCCAGTCTTTAGTTGTCTTATCTGTGAACTTATATATTAATATATATATATATCTCTCTCTCAACATAAACTGATGAACATTTGTTTTCTTCTTTATTGTCCTGCTTCTCTTTTCTCTTTTTTTCTTCTGTACAGTGTCCTTGAGTTTGAGAAAGGCGCTTTTAAATAAAAATGATCTATTATTATTGGATTATTATTGACTCATGCGGTATGTACGTAGTACTTGTCTGCGTCATATGCGTAGACTGTGTGCTTTGGTTGATTTGTTAGTCGGACATGTGACTGGCTTTTATTGACATGCCTATTCTTTAATGTGTGAAGTCATTGTAGACTCTGCCACCACCCACCCTCTCTCTCTCTCTCCCCCCTCTCTCTCTCTCTCTCTCTCTCTCTCTCTCTCTCTCTCTCTCTCTCTCTCTCTCTCTCTCTCTCTCCCTCTCTCTCTCTCTCTCCCTCCCTATCTCTCTCTCTCTCCCTCCCTATCTCTCTCTCCCCTCTCTCTCTCTCTCTCTCTCTCTCTCCCCTCTCTCTCTCTCTCTCTCCCTCCCTATCTCTCTCTCTCTCTCCCTCCCTATCTCTCTCTCTCTCCCTCCCTATCTCTGTGTCTGAGCTGCCCCAGCCAAGCCGGATATTCTACCACACCCATAGTCTCACAGTCCATTCTGTTTAAACCATCAGGATTCACAACACCTAGAGTCCATTGCACACATAACAAATGAATGTAATGCATACAAACACCTGTACATAGCTCGTCATGACCGTATTGTGGACATTGTGTCTGATACAGTACAAAACATCTTACCATCTAGCGCAGCTATGTACAAGCATGCCAGAGTGTTACCAGAGTGGTGTGGTTTTGCCAATGATGTTTTTTCCAACATCCCAAATACACCTGATGTTGTCTTTGTTGACACCAGCCACAAGGAGGTGCTGATTGTAGAAGTAGGCTGCCCCTTTGACCTGTACATGGACCAGACTTTCCAGGACAAGTATATCAAATACCAACCACTGCTTGGTACGATAACCAGCTTTGGGTACAAGTGCAAATTCAGCATACTTGTATTTGGAAGTCTGGGCCATGTATATAAATGCACCATGAGGGGTCTGAGAATTGCTGCAATGTCTAAAAGAAAGGCCAAACAGGTTGCCAAATTTTGCTCTGTCTCAGCCATTATTGGCAGCTTGGCCGTGTGGAGAAGGAGGTGTTATGTGTACCCTTAAGTGTTCAGTGCTGCTTAGCCCCGAAATATTTGATTCCCTGTTTGTATAATATAATTTGTGGAACCAAATAAAGTATTCAAATGTGTGTGTGTGAGTGAGTGAGTGAGTGAGTGAGTGAGTGCGTGCGTGCGTGCGTGCGTGCGTGCGTGCGTGCGTGTGTGTGTGTGTGTGCGTGCGTGTGTGTGTGACCTCAACTCAAGTTGTCCAAATCAAGTTTCCAAGTTGAGGAAAGCTCCGCCCCTTACCAGCTTTCGTTAATGCTTTAGTGGACCTGTGTTTTATTTGATCGTGGACCTCAACTGAATGATTGGAATGGACAACGCACGTTGAAGATGGGTTAAATACTCCGGGGGCAACCAGCCACACTGCGGATGACTGGGTTTCTGACAGCGCTCCTTGCCTTGGAAATCTTGGTAATAAAGTTATACATTATTTCAAGGCAGCACATAATAAAGGTAGGACTATATGCAACTAGCAGCCTCGTTGTTGTTGACTTGAACATTACACTGGGTTAAAATGCAATGTGCACATTATGGGAATTATTTTTGCTGTAGGCTTGGAAGTTTGTGCAAATGTAGACTAGAGACACCGAAACCACTGCGCAGCGCTGTGACACTATGATAATGCAGATCCAACAGGCTGGTGCTGCGCTGAAGAGAGACACAGTTTAATGAGCTATAATATGTTGACATATCTCCAGACGAGTACAGCCGGAACAAATAGAGGTGCCTAGAAGTGTTATCCAGTAGGCTACAGTGTAAATGACAGCTGCGTTCGTAAATTCGCTCTGAGAGCGCCGGAGCGCACACTGGGTCAACGTCATAAAGGGACCAGGTCATTTAATTGGACAAGAGGCATTCCAAGAGTGCTGATCAGATTTCCAGAGCGAATTTACGAAGGGAGTAAACGCCGGCGTAAATAGTCAAACACATTTTTTTGCTAAGGCATAGCTATTAGACTCAAACGCGTACGATAGGCTTACGTGTTTTTTAGTCTTCATGAAGCTAGCTGTCATAAAGCTGTTTAATATATTCCCATACAGTTCCCATACAGGCTACTTTCACTTTCACATAGAACTCGTGTCAGTACTGTCCCAAATGTTTCTTTTCCTGTTATTGTCTATCTAGAATGGCGTGCAATGCAGCAGTCTCTTCTGGGGCCATACCTCCCAGTCTCAATTGCTGGCATTGTGTCTTTATTCTGAGGTATAGCACCATATATTCATTCATTCATTCATTCATTCATCAACAAATATGAAGCAGCATTTATCGCAGCCTGCTATGACGTTTTGTTGATGCAGAGGTGGACAATGGGATTGTCAAAGGCATTTCATCATTCAACATCACCATTAGTTGACATTTCAACCATCGTGGTTATGATGATTATTATGATTTTTCAATCAATAGGCCTATTGTGTATTCAACCTTGCTTTTTCCACTTGAAGCTGCCTGAGGGCAAACCTGTCTACTGCCGATGCTACTGTGGAACAACATGTTAAGGAGATCCAGGCTTGGCTGGACTATAACAACCCAATTCTACAGGTCAGTTGAACGATGATTTAATTATGGTTTAAAGGTCCAGTGTTCAGTGTCTCGTTGAGCTTTAAAATAGAGCTAAATGGCCATGATAAACTGGTAATTCATGGAATATTGGTCCATGACCAATTAAAGAATGTTGGTCCAAACAAAGCACATCCTGTTATCACGATGATACTCTGCGGTCACCGAGATTGTGGACCAGAGCCAGGAGGGAGCCACAGCATACACACACACACACACACACACACACACACACACACACACACACACACACACACACACACACACACACACACACACACACACACACACACACACACACACAAACACGGACTTCCGTCAAGGACTCATACATGGACATGCACCCCCCCCCCCCTTCCCCACAGTGGCAGCACAGTGCACAGTATATGTTCTATTGTAAAGTGCTTTGAGTTGCATTTCATGTACGAAAGGCACTTTATAAATAAAGCTTTACTTACTTACTTACTTAATTCCTGAAATGTGATGAGGAGATTGAGCACTGGGCGTGATTTAGGACTACCTTTAGTATTGTTCATCAGTTTGTCCAGGGTGGAGTGACTTTCATTTAAACTGTGCAAATCCAACCTTTACATTTACATTTGAACCATTTAGAAGATGCTTTTATCCAAAGCGACTTACAATTAGACATTACAGGGACAGTCTCCTTAAGGGAACACAAGTGGTGTGTTCTGATCACTTCTTCTGATCACCAGTCCAACTCATTAGGCCACCACAACATGTCAATCAAATAAACCCATCTATGTTTGGTTGTTCAATTCACACAGTTCAAATGAAAGTCAGAACGTTCATGTGAGCCCTGAGGCCTGAATACACAGACAATTGTTTCTTTGATTTAAGGACTTACATAGAGAGCAGAGCGTTTCATTTGCTTAAGGCTTTTCATGAATTTTATGATTTTACTGGTATTTATTTGATTGTTATTGAATTTCTGTGAATTTCACCCCCCATAAGCATTAGCGTCACTCTCCTATCTATGTACAGTAGCTCTCACACAGTAATTACTTTGTTATCACACACATTCATATGGAACCCCTTCTGTTCTCTTGACCAGTGCCTATTGAATACAATCATTTTGTTTGAAATGATCATACAGGTACATTACTCAGGACTTGTAACAGTATTTGTGTAATTAATCTGTGGGCATTTGATACAGTAATAATTCTGTCAACAGCTATGCATTTCTCTCTTGTCAGAAATCAACTGCATCTTTATACGCTCCAGTCGCTGCTGTCATCCATGTAAGTTGTATTCATAAATGTGAAGGACTGCAGGAGGTGGTTAATAATGAAGGAAGAGGATAGATGATGTTTATTGGTCATACAGGCCTTGGAGAAACTAGTATTCAATCATTTCTCAAAGAGCATTACTTAGATTTAAGTAGAATGTGTCTTGTAATAATGGTTAATACTTGGTTCTCCTCATCAAATTCAGCATATTATAACATATCCAGGTGACAACCTCAATAATGACATGTTTTGTGGCCCCTCCTCCTCCACATTCTGTGTTTTAATTACAGTAAAACAGATTGACCATGAACATAACAGTAAAACACAGTTTATACCTAGCATTGTGTTATAGCAGCCACGCAGGAACAGTGCATATGTGACACAGTCTGATCATTTGGTCCACATGTCCGCAACCACTCAAAATGTTCAGACTTTTCTTTTGAAACACGGAATGCTGTGGCCCCTGAACTTACGACCAAAACACACATCCAGTGTCAACCTCACGTGAAGCTCAGCGGTGCGTGAGTTTCATCTCGGCGTCCATGTTAACAGGTTAGAGCAGCCATACAGCCTGCGTGAGAGTCGTCTTGGCTGCCACGGTCCACTCGTTAGAGAGTTGGAGGCTTGCCTATTTTCTCTGTGTGCCGCCCCCTGAAAATGATCATACCAACAACATACACTACAGTTTCAATGTCTACATCTGTAAATATGTCTCTCTCTCACACACACACACACACACACACACACACACACACACACACACACACACACACACACACACACACACACACACACACACACACACACACACACACACTTCTGGTTGGATTCGGAGTAAAACGCTCTCCTTCTGTCAAAACTTGCTCTAAAAAACAACGAAATTCAACAAAACATTTTCAACAAAAAATAAAACAATAAATAACCTATAAATAAACCTAAAAATAAAATAAATTACCTTTAAAATAAAAGTCTGAACATTTTGATTGGTTGGCGACTTTCACCAGCTGCTGTCACAAATGTATTTGTTGTAAGTCGCTTTGGATAAATATGTCTGCTAAATGCCAAAAATGTAAATGTAGTCTCAATACAGTTTCAGTTTTATAATAACATGAATATTTCTTCCAATCATGACACATCCTTCCATGTGACGATGTGCCAAATGTGTCATACCCTTACAGTATGTCACCATTAATCCTTATTAAATGATCATAAATAAAGCATCTATGTAGGCCTTATCAATGGTTTATGAAGGCCTAACTAAGCGTACTTCATACCGTATCTCTCTCTTCCAGGAGCATTGTACCACCTCTTTCATGCACTGCTACCTGCAAGAGCTGGATGTGATTCTTCTAGAGTTGGAGTGGGATGACAACAGAAGGAACTTCATCGCCATCCAAAAAGACCTACACGAACGCCACTATGTAAGTCCTGATCAGATCAAAGCTATGCTCTGACACTTACGCCTATGTACTGTAACAAAGATACAAGTATTGTACAAAGTATTCAGACCCCTTCACTTTTTCCAAATGTTGTTGTGTTATAGACTCAATTTAAAATGGATTAAATAAAACATATTTTTATTTATTTGCCATAAATCCACACACAATATGCCAGAATGACGAAGTGAACACGTTTTTTGACATTTCTGTAAATGTATTAAAATTTAAATACAAGAAAGACCCCATGTACAGTACGTAAGTATTCAGACCCTTTGCTATGACACTCAAAAATATGCAAAAATGTAATCAACAAATGACTCAATATGTTGAATTAATTAATGCAAGAACAATACACACAGTCTGATCATTTGGTCCACATGTCGGCAACCAATCAAAATGTTCAGACTTTTCTTTTGAAACACGGAACTACGGAAATACGAATCACAACACAAACTCGCTAGTCAAACCAAAATGCTGCAACGAAATGGATTGGGTGGGTAATCCCCACTGCTACCTAGTTAACTATAACACTACTTTACATTCTTAGCAGGCTCACAAAACAAGCTGTGTTAGTTGACTAGCGATGTGTCATTGATTTTCAACAACCCGGAAATGTATTCAAAATTTTCATAAGAAAAGTCTGATTATTGCATCGGATCCCGACATGAGGACTAAATGATCAGATAACACATATCTTTGTTTTTATAGAGTCTCTGATTTGCATAGGAATTAATTACTGGTTTTTAAATGCTACTCTGCATTTCCATTGAAATCCAGATATAAATTGACATTTCTTCTCTCGCTGCATTTTCAGAACAGTTCTAGCTGTTCATCATGTGAAGCACAGACTGTTGTCAACGCTAACATATTCATCGAAAGGCTGAAGAACCTTCTCGAAAGAATAATGACCTGCCTTGACCAACCTGACTGTAAATATATGGTAGATATGACATGATTGTCTTTTTTTTTTTTAAAGATCATAGAGCCAGAGTTTTATATTGCTATATTTCTCATTATTATTTATTTTTGTTATTATTATGCTATTAAAGTGATAGTTCACCCAAATAACAACATCACACAGCCAAGATTTTAGAGTCTCAAGTAAACTCTCAATTGCAACAAATCTTAGCTGACAACAGTATTTAAAGTGAAAATCAGTCTGGCTTTAGACCAGGTCTGCTCTACTCTAACAGCAGCCATGTTAGTAACAAACAATATTATTAATGCGGTTATATAAAGTGGTTCACTTTATAAAAAACTTGCAGATAGAACCCAGTGTGTATATACAGAGTCCCCCAAGGCTCAATGTTAAGAAAACCAAATTTATGATCCTTTCCAGAGCTCGCTCCCAGATCTTAGATTCTGTTAATTAACATTCACACCTTAGGAGGGGACTCAATTGAAAGACTGTCATCCTATAAGTACTTGGGTATTTGGGTGGATAACAGGCTCTCTTTTAGAGTGCATATTATGAACCTAGTAAATAAACGAAAGGTTAGGGTGGGTTTTTATTATCAAAATAAAGCCTGCCTCAATTTAGCAGCTAGGAAAACACTTGCTCAGGCTACGTTCTTAAATGTTATAGACTATTAAAACAAAAAAAATGACTTAGGCAACTGGTTGATGAAAACACTGGTTGGTGACACCTTTAAGAGAATAGGGGGTGTGCAGTGTTTTGACGTAGCTTGCGTAAGTTGTGGAGGGTACAGTGGATATCTGTACCAGAGAAGTTCAGCTGTCTCAGGAACATTGCACTGGCTTTGCTGACAGTCTTCGGATCAACCTATCTGCGTGAGCATTACTTATCAGGTCAAGCTTAAAGGTAAACAGTTCTCTGTATACATGTCTATAACCCAATATAATTATATTTTGTTATCCTATCTGTTTACTAGTTTGACATTTTTGTCATTATTATATTTGACAAAACATCTATTAAATGAGCCTTGAGTGTTTTGGTATTTTTTTATGCTCTATGCAAGGGGTACGCCATAGACGACCCTGCCTGCTAGTGACCCTGGAGCAATTAGGGGTTCAGTGCCTTGCTCAAGGACACCTCGAAACATGACCAGTTTGAACCGCCGAGCTGCTAACCTTGTGATCATTAGATGCTGGCTCTACCTCCTAAGCCACAGCCGCCCCGTTTTGCAAGCTATCAATATTTAAATATTTGGAAGTATGTCACAGTACAGTATGCTATCATGCCTTGCACATTCCAGCTCGTTGCTATTCCTGAAAAATATCTCTGACCTTTTATAAGCATTTTATGAGTGATGCTAAAACAGGGTTGATGAATGTATCATTATTCATGATAGAGGACAAATGTGACGGCAGCTGGTGAAACCGGGAACAAGTGGCCAACCATCAAATTATTCAGACTTTTATTTTTTCAGAAAAACTTAAATAAATTTCACCTTTGTTGAAAATCAATGACACACTCGCTACTCAAGCCAAAACATTGCAATGCAATGGATTCAGTGAATAATCCCCACTACTACCTAGTTAACTATAGCACTACTTTACATTGTTAGCAGGCTCACAAAACAAGCTGTGCTAGTTAACTAGCGAGTGTGTCATTGATTTTCAACAACACATTTATTAACATTTTTCAGAATAAAAGTCAGAATATTTGATCAGCTGCCGACTTGTTCCCGGTTTCACCAGCAGCTGTCACAAACAACTCCTTGATTTAAGGCTCCCCTGAGCGACACAATCAATCACACACACTCCAGTCACAAGAGCACACTAAAAGGTGCACACTAACTAACTATTACCAAACTGTTTATACTGTATATATGTATGTATGATAAATATGTATGTATGATGAATATCTACAATAACTCTTGTCAGATATGGCGAAAATGTGCATACTGTATACAAATAAAAACATTGGTATTCCCAGAAACCTGTCGACGGTTTCCCTTCATAGAAATAGGCCCCCCTCTAGTATCAAGTTCACCAAGTTCAAGAAGTTCACCAAGCTAAAGTGAAACTAATGCTCTGGGGTTGGCTTACAACCAAAATAATCACACCCAAGTGGTGAAGTAAGCGGTGCAAATTTCAATCTCATGCGATGGACAGATGGACGGACAGACACACACACACACACACACACACACACACACACACACACACACACACACACACACACTCACACACTCACACACTCACACAGGTGTCACTAAAAAAAACATAACTTTTCTACTCGTCTTGTCTGTGATTTTCCTGCTGGAAACACTACGATTGAATAACAGATACATAACATACCACGATTGCATGTTTACACCCCATTACACCTCATTCATCACAATTGTAGTGTTTTATTGATCCTACGATGCACATGAAATAGGACAATGATGACATTTACAACACGGAGGACAGTAAAACCTTTGTGCCACTGAACATGGAAACACTGTTCCAAGAGAAAGTGCCCCGTCAGGCCTGTCTTAAATAGGGGGAGTTGACCAGGTGCGCAGAGTCTGGAAATGGTCGCTGCTCCCTGACTCTAGGTCCTCCTCTGGTGGTACTGGGGGAGCCCCCTCCTCCCCCGGTTTCGGGAGACTCGTCACAGAGGACACACTGACTCCCTTGGGAAGGCCACTGGAAGACACCGACACACTGTTGAACTTCCGATCCCACTGGTCATCGCCGACGGACAGATCCACTTCAGCACAGTGTTTGTATCCGGTGGCGACACTCGGACACGAAGCAAAGGGACTTTCCCACTGACAAACGGACGAGGAGGAGGACGAACTGGCCTCCGAAAGTCTGCGTGCCTCTTTCCTCTCCGTCCTCACCTGCTCCACCTCACTGGTGATCCTGCCGACGACAAAGTCCTTGGTCCTCAGTCTGCGTAGGGACTCCACCAGGCAGTCCAGGCCTACGGGGTTCTCGGCTATGTAATCCAACATCCTGCCGGTCTTCCTGCTGCTCCCGACCCGGCAGGAGATGTCCTCGGTGTCGTCGCGGGTCAGGACCCTCCTGGAGCGCAGGTAGTCCAGGTGACGGTCGGCCACCAGCTTCTCACACAGGTACGGCCTGAGGCGTTCCAGCACCTCCTTCTTGATCTCCTCCATATCCTCCTCAGTGGCTGACCAAGAGAACATTCTCTGCTACACTTGCTGTATAGGCTGGATCGCGGAGAGAAGTACAAAGATGTACCGTAGCAATAGAGGATGACTATTTTGTAATATTGTTAGTGGATGAACGAGCTTGCGTGAAATCGTCCTGTCCCTAAAATGGTGACCAGCTGAAACTGAGAGTGGCACCCAACATTGTGAAACAGTGAAAATGGGAAGTATTTCAGTTGGTTACTTCCCTTACCAGAAAACAATGAGCTGAAAATAAATAATAAAATAGTGTGTGTGTGTGTGTCCTAATAAGATAAATATTGTTTTGTGGTAAGATAGCAATTACACTATTATCCATCCTAAACATTTCAGTCATATTTATTTAAATAAACAAGACACACTGTATATATGCAACTTATTGCAAAAAAACAAACATCATAAAAAACGTTTAAAATACAAAAATAAATATTACGGTTATGATTTAGATTACATGGTCCTGATGGCAGAAGGGAAATCTAGGGAAAAAACAAGATTTATACAGCAGATGGATTTGGTAATCCAACAAACAATGGTGGAAAATGTTCACTTGTAAAGAGAAAGATGCTGGTAGCACACAAAAACAGGCTTTTCTTTTATCAAATAAACATTTACTGATATATCAAACAGAGTCCTCTTTGTTAATTATAATCACATACAAGTATATCAATCACAATGTCCTTCTCAAAGGTTCTTCAGCAAGGTTATGCTGGCCAATTCATCCCTCTTTCTCTCTCCTTGTGTTCAAGAACCTGATATACAAGATGTACAGGTGTACTGTCGCTCACAGACACGCACGCACGCACGCACGCACGCACACACGCACACACAAACACATTTCAACCCTCCCATACAGCAATGGGAGGAAATCGTGGGAAAATATAAATTGTAAATGTTTTGTTGCAACATGTACAGTATTGGCAGATAATACAACATGGCTAAAAGCCAAAAAGCCTGTCAAACAAATACGAACAAATTGATGACTGCTTAATGAAGACATAATCTAGTCCTTGATGACAGTTTATAAAAACAAAACACATAATAAAAAAAAAACAACAACAGTGTGTCCAACCGATATTGCATAACATGGACAATATCAGAGTCATTTAAAACATTAAATATTTAACATCTTGACCAGAGCCATGTCTGTCTACAAGTATTGCATTTACTGTTTGAATAAAACAACGTATTTTGGTTTGTCCAGATGGCATAATTATTGTGTTGATGTTGTCGTGATTGTTGTCCTTTTTGTATTCTGTCTGTTTGAACCCGGGCTGCGAAACTAATTTCCCCTAGGGGACAATAAAGAAACCTTGAACTTTGAATAATCCGTCCATACGTACGCTGTTTCTCATGAGTCCACCTTCCCGTACGTCCCCTCGGGGGGCCGGTAGCACTTAGGGAACGCCATCAGCTGCAGCATGTTGAAGGCATACTTCCTGCATCGAATATTCTTTTGCACATTCTCAATCCGGCATCCCTCTCTGGTGTAGGATGACCAAAAGAAAAGGATGGGAAAAAGGAGGGGAGGGGGGTGGGGGGGAGAGAATAAAACCAAATCATGAAACATTTTCTGAAAATGGTGTCTGCATTCTGAAAACACAAAGATGAGCTAGACACTGGAGAGACGTACAGTACTTCCCCCAATACCCTCTTTCAGCTTTGTGACCCCTGCGTGTAAGTAAATGTAATGTGTTTGTTAAGTTATGGTACAACACCATTTATGACTGTACAGCATAGCCGCAGAGCTATCACCTAGCTCAATACCACTTTCGTGAACTTGCCGATACAAAGGTATTGAAACGTTGGATTGAGGCTTACATTGGGTTTGCTGGGGTCATTCAGATACAGTCTGTGTCTTTGTGTGTGGTAGCACACTCTACCAGCTGAGGCTGATGGACATAGAAAACAGAGCGTTCCTCTGTATATTGTAATGCATGGGAATGGATTTGTTCACTTGTTTTTGCCAATAACTGGAATAACTGGGGGCCGCGGTATAAATACTTATGTTTCATCAGAGATGTTGGGATTACTCTGGGCCTTGCAAACTCTACTGATCTCCTTTTAATTTTTACTAATAAAAGGCTTAAAGCTATTTGATCAATCTCCTTGTGCTTCAGTGTTCAATATTCAATATCAACTGAGAGGAAACCAGAATTATCCTCAATAGCATCAACATAGTCCTTCTACTGACGTAGAGAGGCCTCTGATGGTGTCTGCTGATGTAGAGGGGCCTCTGTCCATTAACACAACAGAACTGATTGGACATATCAGTCTTTGAGGATGAATATTCTGTAAATAACGTCAATAATGAGAGCCTTAGTGAAAACAATGTTGCTCAATCTTCTGCTGAAAGCCCCATTTGACTAATTTCCACCTAAAAACCAGACCCAAACTAAAGTGTTTTGTGGATGTGCTCGGATCATAGTTCAGAATAACATACTACTTATGACAAGTAGAGAAAGTTATACATAATGTAATTAATAATCAAATTGAATCAGAATTTGGGGCCCATCCAGTTTAAGAAGTTCCCACCAAATCTTCAACATTAACAATGTGAAGGCTATAAATAGAATGGAATCTGCTCCGACCAGGTGTCCTCACTTCAGTACAGTATTGGACATGGACCAACCTTATATCGCTTATTGCCTGAACAGAAATTTATCCTAAAATAAATGTGGGTGCTAAGGAGTACCTTACGGTGATATCGATGTCATCCTGACCCATGAATATCCATTTTGGAGATATGAACATGTAACTTAGTATCTGTATATTAATTATATGCAGAGCAGAACAGTTTCTTTGTACAAGCCACTACCTTGCGTTGCTGATTGCAAGAGATGCGTCTCGGATTCAGCTGTTTCTCCCTGAAGGGCTAATCTCTAAATGTCCTCTCTTCAAGTGGGATTAACATCTGAAAGTTTAGCGGTCGATGTTACAAATGAGATAACTCATCCCTA
>NC_137676.1:63090241-63117741 GCF_963989245.1 Nansenia antarctica
GTTGTAAACAGGGGTGGCTCTAACAGAGCATTCCCCAATCCAGTTATATCAGATCAGTGATAAGGACAGATTTATATTAATAATGTTGGAACAGTTGCTATGCAACAACATGGCTAAGGTGTGAACTTTGACCCGAGAACAGTACATGGTGTGATGAAGGGTGGGCTCTGAAATCAGTGATATCAGAGTTTATCTAAGTCCTCCTCCTCCTCCTACCTCCTCATGCAGTCCAAGGCTCGTACGAAGTAATCCTTGTTGAGTTGATGCTCGTCTCTCAGCAGGGCGCACTGCTCCAGCGTTACAGACATGGACGTTCTGTCTTTGGCACTTTTACAGCTGGTGAATCTGATGCCGTTCAGCCTCCGGCAGATCTGAAGCGAGGGAGAGAGAGAGAGAGAGAATGAGAGAGAGAGAGAGAGAGAGAAATAGACTGATTAACTCAGGCTGCATAGTTCTTGAAGATAGCGTGGAGGGGAGGACTAATTACCATTGCTCTCTGAACACCAAACAGTAACATAACGATATACATAGAACACAATCTGGTTTGCTTTGATCCTTTTCTTTACTATCTTCAACTGTGCACTGTTGTGAACATTGCCTTTGCTGGGTCTCAGATCTGTACATGCATTTTTAGCCGTCTCCTTTGATTAGCATTGTCAAACCAGGGGGGTATTCCATCAATGTCACTAAAGGAAAATCCAGGTTTATTTGGATAAGTCTCACAAGACATGTGGCGGCACGTGTCTCTGCGTGTCTTGCAGACATTTCTGCTTGGATGTCAGCCCACCACCTCAAGCTCAACCTTAACAAGACTGAGCTGCCCTTCCTCCCTGGGAAAGCCTGCCCTCTCTCTAAGATTTCTCCATCACAGTCGAACATCACAGTGACAGTGTGCTCCTGTACATTCTTTCTCTACAACATCTGAAGGATACGTCCTTTCCTCATGAGAGAAGCAGCACAACTCTTGGTCCAAACACTTGTGTGTTGATGTCCCGCCTTGACTACTGCAACACACTCTTGGCTGGGCTCCCTGCCTCCTCCATCAGACCTCTGCAGTGCATCAAGAATGCTGCTGCCCATCTGGTCCCCAGATTATCCCATCACTCCCCCCCCCTCACACCCTTCACTGGCTCCTGTTAGAAGCTCGCATCAGATTCAAGACCCTCGCCTACCGGGCAGCTCCTCCCTACTTATGGTCTGAGGAGGACTGTCAAGGAGGCTAAGCGCTGTTATAAGGACAAGGTGGAAGCAGACTTTAATGCTGGTGACTCTGCCCGAGTGTGGAAGGGTCTTCGGACTATAACTGACATTAAAAATAAGCCCCGCATGGTGTGTAATGACCACTCTCCCTGGCTGAGGAATTAAATGTTTTTTATGCAAGGTTTGAAATAAATGGTGGAAATGTTAGCGCAATGGTTTTAGCTGATGGTGGGTCTAGTGCCGCAAACAGGGACCCTCCTTTTATAATAAGTGAGAGTGATGTGAGGAGGGTGTTCATGGGGGTAAACGGGAGGAAAGCTGCAGGTCCTGACCAGATTCCTGGAAGGGTCCTAAAATCCTGTGCCATCCAGATATCCCCTGTTTACACTGACATTTTTAATACATCTCTTGCCTATGCTGCAGTCCCACTGTGTTTTAAGCGGTCTATCATTGTCCCAGTGCCCAAAAACAATAATCCATCTTGCCTGAATGATTACCGCCCAGTGGCACTGACCTCAGTGGTCATGAAATGTTTTGAGAGGCTAGTGAAGCCGCACATTTGCTCCTCGCTGCCCAGCTCGTTTGACCCCCTCCAGTTCGCATACAAACCCAATAGGTCTAGGGATGCCGCCATCACCAACCTCCTGCACACCTGTCTTACCCATCTGGACAAGGGGAGGGGGAACTATGTGAGGATGCTGTTCATTGACTATAGTTCAGCGTTCAATACCATAGTCCCCCTCAACCTGGCAGCAAAGATGAAGTCATTGGGGCTCAACACTCTTTTATGTGATTGGGTCCTGGACTTCCTCACCGGCTGCCCACAGGTAGTGAGGGTGGGCGGTGGCGTCACCTCCAGCACACGGACCCTCAACACCGGCGCCCCCCAGGGGAGAGTCCTGAGCCCGCTGCTCTACAACATCTACACTCATGACTGTGTGGCCTCTGACAGCTCAACCACCATCATCAAGTTCGCTGACGACACAGAAGTGCTCGGTCTGATCTCTGATAACAACGAGCAGGCTTACCGTAGCCAGGTAGCAGACCTAGCACTGTGGTGTCAGTCTAACAATCTGTCCTTGAATGTTACCATAGCAAAGGAGATGGTGGTTGACTTCAGGAGGAAGAAGGGCAGCGGGTATACCCCATTGGGTATAAGGCTCAAAAATAGTTTCCTATGTTCCTTGTTCTCACCGTTCCTGCAAGCCACAGTATCTCCACATTCTTCCTCTTCTTCGTCACTACATTCTGCCCAAGGGTTTCAAGTAATTCCTTCAAGTCTGTCTGCGTTTGAAAACAGGGTAAACCTAAAAGTAGAGCAGATGAGAGTCGGATATTGTCGATATTTCTCCGATGCCAATTATGTATCGGAACAACAACAACATGGAGGCAGCCATCTGCCTTCTTCAGGGTTATACAAAAAAACAACAACGCTATATCTGTAGAATATTATTGTGATGACCATGTGATGTCTGTTTCATATTAAGAGTTTATGTTTGTACTGATGGAACTGTTGTATGTTTGTACTGATGATTGAGAAATGAGAGGTTACTACTGTATGTTTTTAAATAACTGGGGGGTTGTATCTGGGAGCTGCTCACAGAGACAGATTTGATTGTATCAAGGGAATTTTGGAAGTACTGCACGGAATATTTGTGTGTGGGGTCATTGAATGACGACACATTGTCTCTATGATTTACACAAAATAAGAGAGCAGGGGAGTGGAACACTATGATTAGCATTTTCAAACCTATGTTCCACTATGTTCCCAGAATAGACATACATTTCACATAAGTTTAAATAAACAGAGCGCAGATTTGTCTGTGGTAGCCAAGCGTAAACATGGATATCATAGTGAAACAAGGCATATACAGTAATAATACATGGACATTGATCTTATTGATGTTTCAACTGATCATACTGATATACATGTGTTTTTGGATTGGATGCTGCATGAGTCAGTGGATGGACTTACATTCCAGTGGCACCTTGTCGCTTAATGATTTGTAATAACCGTCTAAAACCTCAAAGTTTCTCTGGTTAATCCTCTCCTGCAGTGAAATGTCTCCAAACCTGTGTAAGAAAAAAACAGAATCTGAGATGGGCTTTGTCACAGTAAAGTGATCCGTCTGGAACAGTACTAAGCGTGTTATCAGCGGAACTAATACCGGGCTATAGGCTTCCGTCCAAAAAGGACTGATTAGTGTGGATTAGCCTCTAGTCTTGCATTCTGTCTCCTGGCAAATCAATCATGTCTCAAATATCACAAGCGTTGAAACTTCTGTCATCAAGAAACATAGCGATAAATGAGTTTAACGAGTAAAAGTTGGGGCTAACGACTTATTAATGTGTGAAACATGCACAAATAAGCATCAGAGGAGGAATTTGCTCTGCATTGAGTAAAACAGCTCTGTCTTGGGGGTGTGTGTGTGTGTGTGTGAGTGTGTGTGTACCTCTCGGCTATTGTCTGCTGCTCGTTGATTCCCACGTTAAAGAGAACCGGGAACACCTGCAGCGGCTTGCCCTCTCTCATCTCCTCTGGCAGCGCCAGGAATGCTTGCCGCGGTAACGGCACTTCAACAGTGTAATGGTCACTGGATGCATGGATGGAGGGAGAAAGACCGAAAGAAAGAAAGAAAGAAAGAAAGAGGGTAAATAGGATTTGATATAGTTGGAAATCAATCCTTATACCGTACACCAGGCTCATATCATATGTTTAAAACGACGCCGAAAAGACATCGCAGGCCTGGACAGGAGCTGGATGGCGTGCAGAGGTAATACAGTAAGCGGTATACGGTACGCTACAGCTGGGACTTGATTGATGTAGCGTCCCGTTTTTTCGCCACTCTCCCGAGGTATGCACTTCATCACATGGATTTAAAAGCATAGGGATTGCCTAAGCATGGGCACTTGAACCGATCTCAGTTATCAAGTCGGCATGCCAGTGTTTTTCCCCAGATGACGAGGAATGAGGAAATTCGTAACGCCTCCCCCACATCCTCACACACTTTGACAGATGCACCATTGAGAGCATCCTGTCCAGCTGCATTACCACTTGATGTGGCGATCAAAAAGCCCCACAGAGAGTGCTCATATTAAATATTATTTACGTTTGATGTTAGATTACGTTTTTAGACTTTAGAATTATTAGTAGACTGTATTATTGTTGATGTTGTGATTTGGTCCCATTTGAATCCTTGCAGGAGCAAGACTTGGCAAAAACTTTATTTTTGTGGGTGTGCTTGGCATCATGGTTTTGTATTGCACAATTTGTATTGACTTTGCAGGGATCGTTGACGTTGCAGTGATGGGCTGTCTTGAGAGTCTTAGGACACGTCTTAGGACATGAATCACCTAAATGAATCACCTAAATGTGACAGTGTACGGTAATGGGAGTAGATCATTAACCAGAAGAGAGTGACGCACCATGGAATTTGGAACTGCCCTGGTCACCGCACACATGCACATACTTACGCACCGTATCCATATTATTCACATACAATCCCACAGTCACTGGTGGTGAAAAGCACCCTGGGTAAGAGAGGGCTCACCGTCTGCCGCTGACCACGGGCTGCAGGTCCCCAGGGTGGTCCGTCCTGGCCTCAGTGATCTTGAACGCCACCCGCTGCAGGTCAGAGATGCCCACCTCCATGTCCTCCAGCATGCCAATCTCCTCGCCTGCACCGAGACAGCACACACAGGGTCAGCTAGAGGTCACGCCTGACCGCACAGGAGGTTTTTAAAAAAGCTATTGAATAATTAATTAATAATTAATTTAATAACGCCTGTTGACCGTTTGGTCTGACCTCGCCAGCTCATCTGGTGCACAGGTTGCAATTTTTCAACCATGCCATCGGTCCTGTGGTCGTGGAAGCCCAGCCCACCCATTGACCTGGGCGAGTTCATTGGAATGTCCCTCTCTCCCCCTAACCTCCTTAAGGTTATGTTATACAAGTGTTAAACAACCAGGATAACCTCATCAAACCTTCAGCAAGGATCAAAAAGGACAACAAAGAACACAAAACAACAACTCGGTCAGAGAGTTTTGTTGTGTCATTCATAAATGCTGAGGGCTCTTAAACTGTTCTCAGAACGTACCTCTTTTGAGGAAGTAGGTCAGCTTTCACTGTCAACAGTTTTATCTGAGTATCTTGTGTAACCAAACAGTTCCCCATAGCGGCAGATATGCTGCAGCCACAAACGCAAGATGTCTTGCACGTTAGGCTTCTGCAAAGTGCACAGTCATTTAGTTCACTATGCAAACTAAGTCTGTGGTCCACTGTGGCTCAGTTGGTAGAGTATGGCACCAACAATGCAGGTTCAATTCCCGCTGGGACCATATATACTGGCATCGGAGCAAGATCGGCAGCTCTCCCTCTCTCTCTACCTTGTATCCCATCACCACTTCCTGTGCCTAGAAACCTGTCGTCTCGCAACCCTATCCGACTCTCATCTCCACTACTTTCAGGTTGACCCTTTTTTCAAATGCAGACGGACTTGAAGGAATTACTTGAAACCCTCGGGCAGAATGAGGTGATATATGAAAAATGGATGCACTCACTGCAATGTAAGTCGCTTTGGTTGAAAGCGCCAGCTAAATGGCGTATATAAAGGAAATGTATGTGAGAAATAACTAACATCCATCACCAAGTGTCTACTGTAGGAGCAACTAGTGGTCTGAGGCTAGGGGTTGTCTTCAGTCAACACCAGGAGCTATTATACACAAGTGACCTTTGACCCTGTTACTCACTGTAGGTACTGAGCAGGCTCTCGAACTGTGCCACCAGGCCCACTAGATGGAGCTGTTGCAGGAATCCCTTGTCCTCCATCCCCGCGTACAGCCTCATGACGAAACCACAGGCCAGGGCAGCCAGCTACACGCACACGAGCACACGCACACGCACGCACACACACACACACGCGCACGCACGCACACACACACACACGTGCACACACACACACACACACACACACACACACACACACACACACACACACACACACACACACACACACACAGGTGGTCCAAAGAGCAGCACACAATTAGCACATCATTAATTCACATTATGATCCCGAGCAGGGCAAAGGGCATGACTCATACACATGACTCAACAGTTTCTATCCATGGGCCATCCGAACACTGAACAATAGACATAAGACATAAGACATAGACATAAATGTTCATAAATGTTCATCTTCAGGTGTGAAAAGTGCAATAGAAATGTGCAATAATTCTATTCTAAGTGCCTATTTATACATTATATATTTTTACAGTATTATTACAGTATTATAACGCCACTCTCATGTCTTTTAGCTTGCTTTTATAGTTGTTTTTATTTTCTTAAGATTGTTGTTTTTATTTGCACTTATGACACCACGGACCTCATTGTCTCTTAGCTTGTTTTATAGCATTTTTCGCTTTTTAATTTGTCTAGTGTGTAATATTTGTTGTTTTTCTTTTTTTGCACCTTCAGAAGAACCACTACAATTTCATTGTATAGGCAACTGTACAAGGACATTAAAGTCTATTCTATTCTATTCTATATGAGAATTCACTCATAAAAAACAACAACAACAAAGACACAACAAATGCCAAGAGTCAGCCATAATATGCTATGCCTTTGTTAGCCATAATGTGCACTGCATATGCAACCAATCACACTAACTAATCCTATTTTATTATCAAATATGATGTATTTAGACAGTAGCATCCTCTGGATCCTATTATGTCTGGTTGAGTTTTGTCTTTAAAGAGTGACAGATAGACAGTTAGAAACTATAAATGCATGCACAGTACTCAGGGCTTGACATTAAGCTTTATCAGGTACTTGTCCTTCGGACAAGTGAACTTATCTTTTACTTGGGGGTAGTGGTGGTCTAGTGGATAGTGAGTTGGACTTGGGATCGGAAGGTTGTGAGTTCAAATCCCGCCTGAAGCCACACCACTACTAGTGTGCCCTTGGGTAAGGCACTTAGCCCTCAGTTACTCCAGGGGGAATGTCCCTGTAATTCGTAATTGTAAGTCGCTTTGAATAAAAGCGTCTGCTAAATGGCAAAATTAAATTAAAATTACTTGTCCGAGAGCTCAAGTTACTTGTCCAAATATGATGACGCGCGTGTGTGCGTCTGTCTACTAACACACTACAAGCCAGTAATACATTACATTCCAATTCCAACAATTACTGTGGATATACATAACGTTAACGTTCGATTTCAAAGTTTAAAGTAAAGGGGTCATGCCAGCATTCATGTTTTGATTCAAAGGCATGATTTGCCAGATTCTCTAGGCATGATTGTTTAAATTTGTTGTTATTTATTGAAGTTGAATTGGAAAATGGTTTTGGAATTTGAAATTATAATCAATATTCACAATTAATTAGTTGTGTTCTTATTGTTGATAATCCAATGTAACAATTTGCCCGACATAGTGTAACAATTTACCCGCTGATGGGGCAAATATGTCACAAATGCACACTGTCTATTTAACGGTCTACAGTCTGTACTGAAATAAGATATGAAGATATAATCAATACAAAATATGTTCCCAAGACTTCCTTCTTTCATTTGTTATGACATTTATACCATTGTGATGTATTGTGCCCAGCAAATGTTAAGACATTGTGTGACAATATACCCCACGCTCCCCTACTCAGCGGACATAGATTGTTTGACAAGGCAGCATACATTGACAAGGCAACTAGATTGACAAGGCAGCTACATTGTCAAGGCAGTTACATTGACAAGGCAGCATACATTGTCAAGGCAGTTACATTGACAAGGCAGCATACATTGACAAGGCAGCTACATTGACAAGGCAGCATACATTGACAAGGCAGCATACATTGACAAGGCAGCATACATTGACAAGGCAGCATACATTGACAAGGCAGCTTCATTGACAAGGCAGCCACATTGACAAGGCAGCTACATTGACAAGGCAGCATACATTGACAAGGAATTATTTATTTTACTCTTTGTTTTAACTTGTCCGTTGGACAACTGCAGGAGGAAGTCCACTTGTCCGAACATAAAATGTACTTGTCTCAGACAAGCGAGCAAGCCTTAATGTTGAGCCCTGGTACTGATCATCTATATCACTCTTTATGTGTGTGTGTGTGTGTTTCTTTGTGTGTGTGTGAGTGTGTTTGTGTGTGTGTGTTTCTTTGTGTGTGTGTGAGTGTGAGTGTGTTTCTTTGTGTGTGTGCTCGTGTGTGTGTGTGTGTGTGTTTTTTGGTGTGTGTGCTCGTGCTCGTGTGTGTTTTGCCTTACCGCTTGGCTGAAGACCACGTCCCTCCTCTGTCTGAGGAACAGGCCCTGGGGGATGCTACACACAGCCTCCTGCAGCAGCACAAAGGTCATGGCCCTGGTGGCCCGCTCCACCACCTCCGCCACGCACTCCTTCAGCCTCACCACCAGGGGGCACAGCTGCTCCCTCCAGTCACCTGGGGGGGACAAGGGCGACACGCACACACAGGCACGTTGACACATTTGGGACCAACGGAACAGCCGCAAAAGTGCAAACTCCAACCAAGTCCAAGCGATCCAATGCGTATTCAACACTCTCTCACATACTCCTAGGATTACTTCAAATCGGGTTTCAACTCTCAAGTTTAACACAAAAAGTAACAGTCTTCTCACCATGATGCTGTCGCCCCCTACAGGGGAGATCTGAATAATACAACAATCTATCAGTCTATCGAGCTCATTTCCTGTCAGTGTCTGGGGCATCTCAAGGAAACGAGCATAGCCGCATCACGGAGGGATAACATTCCGTCCTGTAGCTAACATTCCCTCACAAAAAAGCTGAAAGAGTCTGCAGAGAGACACTTAGTGGAACGGAGGGTGGTTGGGCACTTACCCAAGGAGGAGGCTTTTCCTTTGCTTGCTGCACAGCTTTCCTTGAAAAATGCAGAGCAAAGAAATGCCTGCTCCTCGGGTGTGTACCCAAACACTCTCCACTCCGCTAAGTGTCTCTCTGCAGACTTTTTGGGTCTGTGCCGCAGTTCAACTGAAACATGTTTTTTGGGGGGTTTTGTGAGGGGAATTTTGGGTACAGGGCTCTACTACACACAACTCTGGACTCTTTTTCACACTAATGAGCCGAATTGGGATTCCAAGGACAATGTGAAAAGACAGATATATCAGAGGCAGCACAGTCTGTTTCTGGTTTGCCTAGTACCGTGCACTTCCATATTGATGACGTGCTACGAATAAAGTTGGATTGATTGATTGACTGATTGACAAATGCAAAAGTTCATACGCATCAGTGTCTTGGAAGCAGCCATTGCTGGGTCCAAACAAGTTGTGACTAATCAGCCAAAAAACTAAACACAGCATCAATGGTTGATGCAGCAGTAGGGGAGGTGTGATGTCGTGAGCTTAGAATGATACGGTTCTATCTCCGTTTAGGGCAGTTCAGAGATATTGAGCTTCAAAGTTTTTACATTCCATTATGTTCTGTGAGGAGGAACCTTAGTATTTTATGAATTACTAACTAAAAAATGTCAACATTTTAAAAATAACACCACACAGGCATTAATAAACACCTAATGGATCAGATTATGTAAAAAACTCAATTTTGACAAAAATGGAGATAGAACCTTATAATTCTAACATCACGATGTGGCAGCTACACCCAAAACTGAAGAGTTTTTTTTCTTCTGTTGAGTCGAGACATTCACTGGCAACTGAATCACATGGCGTAGAGAGATTTGATGATATTCTTCATTCCAATCCATGCATTACAATGAGCCCGTCCTCTGATTTATCTACCTCCAACTACTGTCCTCTGATGTCCCGTGTACTAAAGGTGAAGTGTTTGTGTTTGGGCAGAACTGTGGAGGAGGGAACTTTAGCTCATTCCGTGCTGAGGGTGAATAAAGATGAACACATTTTCAACATTCTAGAGTGCCACGGGTGACTTTATTCACCAAAAATGCAGAAATGTTGATGCTTCATTTTGTAGCCAATCAAAGTATTGTTACTAGGTAAAAACACCACATAAAACACTTAGGTGTTGTGTTTGAAATCATGAACGCACGACACACTCGTTGCATTATAGTTCACTGTAGCTTGATTGAACGACGACTGCCAGAACACAGCAATCCATCACAGATATATACAGATCAGGACAGAGAAATCCATCACAGATATACGGGTATCATCGTTCAGACATAACACCACGATACAGAACAATCGAACACTGATGCGTCACTGTTAACCCAATGTGCAGACATAACACTTGGCACTCTAGAATGTTGCAGAGTGTTCCGGAATCCTTTGTCAGTTAAACTGACCACCACAAGTCTGAATGAAGTACTGCATTGATAACTTAATGCCACTAGAGGGCAGTATTGCCCATTGAAAAACTGGGGCAGCTTGGATCAGCATGCCTTCGGTGTCGAGACATTCCAATTCTGTGTCCATGCGTTGGTGTTCTGAACACAATGGTGAACAACTTTAATTGTTTTCTACGCACGCTCGCACACACTCACACACACACACACACACACACACACACACACACACACACACACACACACACACACACACACACACACACACACACACACATACACACACACACTACAAATTAAAGCCTGGCACTCAACACCCGGCTTGTCCTTGTCAAGGAATTCAGGTCTTATCTTGTTGTGCAAATATATCCCCTGTTTATGGAAAATAGAAAAAGGCAAGGGGAAAAATCCTTGAACTGTCAACCCCTCCACAGCCCACCTGTCCAAACAGCCTAACTCCCACAATGCCTTGTCAACAGGAGCCTTGGCTGAGCCTATCATGGCCCCCAGTCTGACTATCGCCACGCAGATAAAACCCCCTCATTATTCCCGCCATTGTTTTTATTTAGACAGGCAGATGACCACTTGTTCTCTCTCCGCTCTCCGTCTTCATATAAAAGCAGAGAGTCTTAGCTTATCTCACTAAATGTGTACACACAGCACTGCGGAGGGGCCCACACTTGGCTCCCACACACATACACACACACGCACACACACACACATACATACACACACACACACACACACACACACACACACGCACACGCACACACACACACACACAGAGAGATCTGCCCGGGAGCCAGTTGGCAGCGAGGGAGACAGGCGGCAGGACGGCCACTCGTCTGGGCGCAGGCCTGAGAGGATTTGATTGGACGCAGGGGGATGTTGGGAGGATCTGATTGGACGCAGGGGGATGTTGGGCGGCTCTCGAACTGATAAGGACAGGATGTGAATAACAGTCACATCGCCCCCCCAAACCCCCTTTATTCCCGGAATTCTGAGAAACGGTACGGTGTGGGGTGATATAACTGGTTTCTAATGATAACGTGAGTAGAGTTGTGTGTGGCGGTCTGATCTTTAATAATCTGATGCGTGACTGAGACCTACTGTACTTATCATACTGTACTTGATCATGTCATAACTGTACATATCCTACTATGTATACACTATCATGTCTTTGCACTATATCACTATTTGCACTTCTGGTTAGATGCTAAACTGCATTCTGTTGTTTGGTACTTGAATAGTTAGTTAGGTAGTTGAATCTCATCTAATCTAATCTAAAAGATGACCATCTTCTGCCCTGTTGTTGTTGCCATGCAGAGGTAGATTGATCTTGCACCTCTGGTCGGTCATATAGGGGCTGTATAATACTCTACTGCAATGGTACACAATCCTAAACCCAGAGCACCGCAGTGGGTCCAGGGTTTATGTCCCAGCCACTGATTTTCAAAATCATGATGAGCTAAATCAGGTTCGTCGATGGTAAGATCAGAAAAACAACAACAACAACAACAACAACAACAACAACAACAACAGACCTGTGGAACTGTGACTCTCCAGGATGAGGATGAAGGATCCCGATATTGGGCGTTACTCATTGAGTTGGTGTGTTGGGTGACTGGATCATCCATGTATCGGCGTCATTTTTCGAGTTGTGTTCCAGGCATTGCTTGAGTAACTTGTACATCTATATCTGACTCATCTAGTGAGGTTTCGATAAACTGACATCTCATGGTGATGTTTAAAAAAAAAAAAACATTTACTCCATGGACCTCGTTACAGTCTCTCTGGTCTAACAGTGTTCCTCTTACCAGGGTTGTGGGAGGTGATGACATCAGCCAGTGTCTGGTCAGGGATTGGTTCCTGGTTGTTGTTGTCCTGCCCCTGCAGCTTGTCCACCATGGCGATGACACAGTTGAGATTCTTCGCCACGTTGGCCCACACTCTGTCCTAGAGGAGCCAAACACACCAGTCAGTACCTACTAGATAAAACCATGTGTCTATGTGTGTGTGTGTGGGTGTGTGTTGGTGGCTGTGAGTACAGTAAGGGTGTGTTTGTGAGTGTGTGTGTGTGTGTGTGTGTGTGTGTGTGTGTGAACCGGTTTCAGGGTGTGTGTGTGTGTGTGTGTGGGCGTCTGTGTGTATGTCTGTGTTTGTGTGTGTGTGGGCGTCTGTGTGTATGTCTGTGGGTGGGTGGGTGTGTGTTTGTGGCTGTGAGTACAGTAAGGGTGTGTTTGTGAGTGTGTGTGTGTGTGTTTGTGTGTGTGTGGGCGTCTGTGTGTATGTCTGTGTGTATGTCTGTGGGTGGGTGGGTGTGTGTTGGTGGCTGTGAGTACAGTAAGGGTGTGTTTGTGAGTGTGTGTGTGTGTGTGTGTGTGTGTGTGTGTGTGTGTGTGTGTGTGTGTGTGTGAACCGGTTTCATAGACAAGGCTTAAGCCTAGTCCTGGACACAATCACACCTTCAATGTAAAATCTCCATTGAAGATGGTTTTTAGTCTGGAATGAGGCTGAAGCCTTGTGAAACTGTCCCATTATGTGATCGATAATTCCAGACATTTTTAAATATTTAATCAATAACCAACCTTGGGGGAGAGTATGATATCTTAGGTTAGAGTGTGATTGGATGTTCAGTGAACTTGCCAGAGTTCTGGCTGTCAAATTTGTTTGTTTAAGGATTCCCTTAATTCTCACACACACACACACACACACACACACACACACACACACACACACACACACACACACCTCTCTCTCACAGCTCCAAACGTGAGTAATTAGGCTGCCCATGTCCAAGTGTGTCTATGTGTATTGCTTTAGACTTTAGGTTTTGAACTCCACACAAAGGCATTGAGTTGTTTGGTGCCTGATTACTAGGATTATTGTGTGTGATGCTGGCTAAGCTTTTGATCATCAACCGTTAATTGGTTATAATCAAATAAAATGTTTAAGTCCATAAAGACAGACAGCAACTTTCTAAGCTTGACATGCCAGGCTTACCCAACAGTACATTGGCAAATCTAACCATCACTAAGGGGAAGGAAGGAGGGAAAGAACCACACACACACACACACACACACACACACACACACACACACACACAGAAGATGACGTATAGCAAACAGCAAGACTTGCCCATTCCTCCTCGTCGTACTCCTTGTGGTGAGGTATGGAGTCCTGCCCATCCTCCCTGGGGGGCGCCTGGGGGGACCCCTCGATGTTGTTACACACCATAGGACTGTCCGTGGCCCGCTGGCCTGGACTGCGGCCTTGGATCTGGTCCGGGTCCCGGCTCCCCTGGCCCTGGCCGGGGCTCTGGTGAGCCTGGTGGTTCTGGCCTGGTTGGGTCTGGCCCGGTTGGGTCTGGTTGGGTCCCTGGTGGCTCCTGGTGACGTAGCCGGGCCGGGCAGCATGGAGGGCCAGCAGGGCGCTCTTCACCAGCTCCTCTTTGAGCGAGTGTACAAACTGCTCCGTCTGCGGAAAAAAACAGAGGGGGAGAGATGATGAAGTGAGTGAGAGAGAGAGAGAGTTACAGAGAGAGAGAGAGAGAGAGAGAGGGGGGGGTTATGACAAGGGTGAAAGTAAGAGAGAGAAGAAAGATCAAATACAGCAAAGGATCTCACCGTTACCTCAGCAGCCAGTGCCCGACGACAACACAAACAATGACAACAAACAATTCAATTACTCCACAGTGAACGTGCTCAATCTTCCCAGTTCCTCTGCGTCTCCTTTGATCTCTCGTTCATTCTTCTCTCTCTCTCTTACTTTCACCCTTGTTATAACCCCTCTCTGTCTATTTTTCTCTCTCTCTCTCATTCTCCCATCTATACCCCCAATCCCTGTCATGCTCTCTCTCTCTGTCTCTCTCTGCAACTCTCTCTCTCTCTCTCTCTCTCTCTCTCTCTCTCACTGCAACTCTCTCTCTATCTCTCTCTGTAACTCTCTCACTCACTTCATCATCTCCTTTTGTATTGCTGAAGCTGATGCGAGCCCAGGCGCCGGGGAAAAAGAATAGGCCCGATAAGGGCTCTCAAGAATAATTGAGTTAGCATTGCAATAAGCATTTCAATAACCACTGCAAAGCGCACACTAATGAAACACGTGGACTTAGCTTCCTTGAAGGAGAGAACCAATGAACGAACTAACTCGGCTGGAGTGGCCGTGGCTCAGGAGGTAGAGCTGATGTCTAATGATCGCAAGGTCGGCGGTTCGGCGGTTCGAGCTAGCCACGTGTCGAGGTGTCCTTTGCCAAGACACTGAACCCCAAATTGCTCCCAATGAGCCGGCTGGTGCCCTCTATGGTAGCTCACCGCCATCGGTGTGTGAATGTGTGAATGAGAGGCCATTGTAAAGCACTTTGGAATAAGGTGCTATATAAGTGCAGTCCATTTAACTCACTAACGTGCGCACAGGCAAGCGCCGCATACTGGTACAGTACTTGACGCTGACAGCCTTGTCCTCTTTCCATACTCACATCTGTTTAACCTTCAAAATACCGTAAGTGCAGCTGTCCACAACCGTTACAACAATGGTTGTCAACTCTAAACTAGTAATGTTTATTCTTAAGTCAGTTCATTTGTCTTCTTATTTCTCTTAATAAGCATACTGTATTATGGCAGCATGATAAAAATGGTATATTCCCCTATTCAGGAGGTGAGAGTCCAGATGAGCTCACATCAAAAACTAAAACAAAAGAAACAGGAAGTGAACAGGCACAAAAAAGGACATTATTATTAAATAATACAGGAAAATACAAAACAATTAACCAAATGTTCATGTCACGATGACTCTGTGGTTGGACAGCTGCACTTAAAGTAAGAAGGATAAACATTACCTCAGGTCATAAGAAAAAAAACCTGTGATAAAATGCATCACATCTCTACAAGCATAGAGGAAACACAGGGAGTTTTCTTGTGACCTGAGTTAATGTTTAACCTTCTTACTTAACACATAAACAAAGAGTTCATGTTCCTTTCAGTATCACTTTTCATGGTACCAGGAAATGGAAGACAAAAAAGAAGAAGCTTCCCTCAGTTCCTGCCACCCCTTTTCTGCACAGCAGCTGTGGTTTCAATATCGCTCCCACAAGGTAGGTTTTATACAAATATACTGTGTACAACATTTACATTTAGACTTGTCAGCAGTTTAGATTGTCTTACGGTCATATCTGGACAGAGAGAATATAGAGAAAATGTGTTGTTAACACATTTGCTAGTTAGTCTGAGCCAAACATCCAATTGAGGAACAACCTTGTATGCTTTCTTTCAGAAATGACGGTGACTCAGATGGATAGTCTGTGTTTGACTTTTCTGCTCCTCCTCCACAGAGCTGGCTCTTGTAATGTTTCCTCATTCTTTATTTATGTGTATCTGTGTGTGTGTGTGTGTGTGTGTGTGTGTGTGTGTGTGTGTGCGTGCGTGCATGCGTGTATGACAATTTGCTCTCCACATTCTTCTTACAGACTTTCTCTCTGTCTATCAATCTTTAGTGAACTTTCAGGTTCTCGATCCCACTTATGCCGTTGTTGAGGCTAAACCTGGTGATGACATCATTCTGCCCTGTTACCTCAAATCCAACAGCAGTGCTGAGGACATGAGAGTGGAGTGGTTAAGACTCAATCTCTTAGACCCTCTTGTCCATCTCTACCAAGATGGCAGAGATAACCATGAAAATCAGAATCCCTCATACAGGGGAAGAACATCATTAGTTCAAGAGGAATTGAGAAGAGGCAACACCTCCTTGAAACTGACCGCCGTAAAAGGCACTGATGATGGAATTTACCAATGCCTTATAAGTTCGAAGAGCTGGTTTGACGATTCCACAATCAAAGTCTGCGTTAAAGGTACAGTTTATTCTACTGTAAATGCAACAGCATTATTGCTGACATGAACTATGTTGTACAGTATACAGTATTTTCTATTTTAATAATATATAGTACCAGTTAAAAGTTTGAACACACTTTCCCATGAATGGGAAAGTGTGTCCAAACCGTTGACTAGTACTGTATATATCTATAATTTCATACAATAACGTCATGCAACATAATCAGTACAAGGGCATGTTGTAGATGCCTAACGATTTTGATGTTTCAGGTGCAAGGGTTCCAATAACAGGTCTAGGGGTTCCAAGAACGGAAGAGTTGAGAGTTTCAGCTGCGAGTTTTGTCAGAGAGGGGAGTTCCGGTCTTCCCAAAGGCAAATTAATTGGATTTTTCATCATTGGTTTGCTCATTGCAGCAGGAGGTGAAGGAGATTTTACGTTTTAAACAACCTTTTATGATAAGCATGTTAAACCTAAACAAAAAAATCCTTTAAAATCCTTACAGTACAACACTTTTAGGATGATTCCACTGGTGACTATTGTTTGTGTTTTAATTCAGCAGCATTATATATGGGTCTCAGCAAAATAAACCTGGGTGAGTAGAGTTTTAGGGCATAGTCCCTTGGCCCGATTCAGGTCACTGAACACTCTCTGTTGTAACAGCAAGATGTCATACCAGAGTAGCAGACAGAGCACATACTGTAGCATTTCCAGTATTTCCACACTGATCACATGATCTCGTTTTCTCTATTACAGGAAAGGGATCCGAATCCACCAAGGGAGAGATTGACATGGACAGCCTCCCTGACCAACCGTATGGGCCTGTGAAAAGTTGCGCAACTTGTGACAAGATTACGGATTCCACAAAGTGGCATCAGCTAGCGCCTGAGGTCACCACCCTAGCCGGGGTCCCACTGTATAGCATACGGTCTCCCGGAGGACATCACGAGTGCAAAGTCTCTGGACTGCGCTGGGCGTGCAGGAGCGACGTCAGCCTAACGTATAACTTTCAGTCCTGGGAGCCCTACAGGGCGATGCTTCAAAACACGCAGTACACGCAAGGCGGACCGTTGCTGGACATTACGATCATCGAAGGGAAACTGGAGGAGGTGCACCTGCCACACTACGTGTGTTTAGGGCACAATCCCTTCCCTCAAATGGCGTTTGTTCATATAGCGGACTGCGGCATGTCAGTGGAGGACGCGCACGAAGTCACACGCCACCACGTCAAGGTTCTCCGTCCGTCCTTCTCCCTCACGGGCGCCGTCCTGAGCTCCGAGTCGCAATGTAAAGTGCACTGTGACGTGCTGCTCTACCGGGCCGCCGCGGCCTTCCTCACGCTTCATGTCTACCTGCTGCCCTGCGATCCCGCGTTTGCGCTGGAAGTGAAGGAACAGGAGAAGTCCGAAGGATCCCGGAGGATCATGAAGCCGAGGCCAGCGAAGCCCCAGTGGTTGAACGGCTTTTTCAGTCTCGGGACGTCCTGCGCCTCCGCCGAGATCGGACCTGACGAAATCATGCTGACAGACGTCAACCCTCCGAACTATGTCGAGGTGTTTCTAGAAGACGCCGAGGTCGACATTAAAATCGAACTCAGAAGTAAACAGGAGATGGAGATCGTCTGGGCCCACACCGTACGGAAAGCTGAATACAGAGACCGAACCGTGCACCATCAACTAGACGTCCAGTTTGTGGATAAGTACAGGGTAGAACTCATCCAAAGGGTTCAGGATGTTGTGCTTCAACAAATACTAGACCACCTATATGCATTGAAAATGGTCAGCGACACTGAGATATCCAATATCAATGCTGAACGGACCTCCCAGAGCAAGATTAGAAAACTATATGAATCGTTAGATTCAAACGGACCTAAGGTGAAGACTGCTGTATACAACATACTCCGGGTACAGAATCCCCATCTGGTAGAAGACCTGGAAGAAAACAAGATCACATCTAGATGATTGTGTTCTAGCTGGCCACACTCTGAATGCTTGCAAAGACTTTTCCAGCAATTCTGTCCTATCACACAGGTAAACAATACAGAAACATGGGGTTTCGCTTTAGTTATAGACTACTATACTAAGTATAGGCTATTTTTTCTTGCAATGACTGATGGATAGATGAGTCACTTAGGCAAATGTATTTGTTGCAAGTCGCTTTGGATAAAGGCATCTGCTAAATGCCAAAAACGTAATGTAAATGTAAGTTGTAATAGACAGAGAGACAGTTTAGCTATGTGACTGCCCTTAAAAGTTGAGGGTGACATTTTAACCCCCTATTCCACCTCCAGGTCCCTTTGGTCATCTAGCTTAGGGCTCCTGGCTGTCCTGAGATCAAGGCTCAAAATCAGGGGTAACCGTGCCTTTGCTGTCGCAGCCCCTAGACTGTGGAATAGCATCCCCCTCTCTGTTAGATCTGCCCCTTCCATTGACTCTTTTAAATCCCGACTTGAAACGTATTTGTATTCTTTAGCGTTTCCTTAAAGTGCTTTTTAAAAATATTTTATTTGTTGTTCTTGTTTGTACTTTTATGTGTGTCTTTGTGCTTGCGTTGTTATGATTGTGTATTGTGATTGTGTATTGCCTTTTATTCTGATCTTAATCCATGGTCTTTGGCACTTTGGTCCATGGTCCATGGCACTTTGGCATCCATGGCACTTTGGTCAGCAAAAGTTGTTTTAAATTAGTTTTATAAATAAACTTGACTTGACTCAACAGTTTTATTATTATGGCGTAAGTATGAGAACATATAGCAGCATCAGGTGCATCTTAATGTCCTTTTATATTGTATGTAGTGTTTTGATTTTGTTTTTGCATACATGTGTACAGATGATGTAATGTGTTTCCAATAAACATTATGTACAGAGTTGGTATTATTTTTATAGGAACATAATGATTGTGCCTCTTAATGTGATCCACAATGGTCCAGAATGTCATTTTTAGAATATGGATTTTTTAATGTAATATCAGTTGATGCATCATTGTGTAGATTGTATACGCTTAAATAAAGTAACTATTTATTTGTATCAATCTATCTATCTATCTATCTATCTATCTATCTATCTATCTATCTATCTATCTATCTATCTACACTGAACAGAAATATAAACGCAACACTTTCATTTTTGCTCCAGTTTTTCACAAGTTGAAATCAAAGATCTAAGACTTTTTCTCTGTACACAAAAGGCCTATTTCTCCGAAATTTTGTTCACAAATTTGTTTAAATCTGTGTTAGTGAGTACTTATCCTTTGCCGAGATAATCCATCTACCTTACAGGTGTGGCATATCAAGATACTGATTAGACAGCATGATTATTGCACAGGTGTGCCTTAGGCTGGTCACAATAAAAGGCCACTCTAAAATGTGCAGTTTTATCATGCAGCACAATGGCACAGATGTTGCAAGTTTTGAGGGAGCGCGCAATTGGCATGCTGACTGCAGGAATGTCCACCAGAGCTGTTGCCTTTGAATTGAATGTTCATTTCTCTACCATAAGCCGTCTCCAAAGTCGTTTCAGAGAATTTTTGTCTATCTTTTGTTTATCTATCAATCAGACAGAGAGGTGTGAAAACAAGAGGTATTGTGTTTCTGAAACTATAATTCTGTAATAAATATGTGACACAGTCTGAGCATTTGGTCCACATGTCGGCAACCAATCAAAATGTTCAGACTTGTGAGAATCACAACACAAACTCTCTAGTCAAGCCAAAATACTGCAACAAAATGGATTGGGTAATCCCCACTGCTACCTAGTTAACTATAACACTACTTTACATTGTTAGCAGGCTCACAAAACAAGCTGTGTTACTTGACTAGCGATGTGTCATTGATTTTCAACAATGCGGAAATGTTTTCCAATTTTTCTAAAGAAAAGTCTGATCATTACATCAGATCACGCGTCTCCCGGTATCTCCTCTACGCTCTTGAGATTGTGCTGGGAGACACAGAAAACCTTCTTGCGACGGCATGTATGGATGTGCCATCCCATCCTGGAGGAGCTGGACTACCTGTGCAACCTGACTGGGCTGCAGGTACCGCCTCATGCTACCAGTAGTGACACGGGCACTAGCAAATTGCAAAACTACAGAAAAATCAGTCAGGAAGGATAAGGAAGGAGAATGGTCTGTGGCCACCACCTGCAAAACCATTTCCTTTTTGGGGGTCGTCTTGCTGTTGCCTCTCCTATCCACCTGTTGTCGCTTTCATTTGCACCAAAGCAGGTGAAATTGATTTAGTTTACGCTTCCTAACTGGACAGATCGATATCCTAGAAGCTTAATTGACTTGGTGTTATACTGAGATGATTAAGTGTTCCCTTAATTTTTTGTGAGCAGAGTATTTCTGTTAATTTGGTATCCACATCATAAAGCCACCAACACATTAATCAAACAAATATGTAAATGAAGGGTGAAATAAAAGTGTTCATACAAAGGACTGATGTTGTAAAGCGCTGTCTTTCTTTTGTAGTCCTTGTACAATCAATAATGGTATTAGAACACTGCAGTTCTAACACAGATTGAAGGCCTGAATGCGCCTGTTGCGATTGCATTTCATTCAAACACATTAATTGCATTCTTTCATATCATAGTTTAATTATGAATTGTATTATTCTGCGCAATTCATTCTGTGACTGCAAGCAAGAATGAATTAAAATAAACTCTAATTCAAACATAGATATAAATGAGTTTTATTACTGTAAGTCAATTACCTGAATGCTATAGGCTCTCGTTATGAATATATGAAGTCATTTAGATGTATATTTTTGCAGTACAGAGCTTGTGAGAACACTTGCATATTGCAAACAGAAGGACATTTTTAGGCGCACACACATAGAAAGATGTTCACCACCACGCCCACATAACCCCACGTCACCCTCAATCAATTCAAAAGTCTGCAAAACCCCAATGGGGGTGGGCCCCTTCAAATGTCAATCCATATTCAAATTGAACTCTGCTTATCTTTCCGATGTTAATTTGCAATCTACGAGGACATTTATTATTCATGGGCTTTACTGGGGGGGGGGGGGGGGCCTGAACAAAGCAGCTGGCAGTATTTCACACACCCAAGTTATATTTGCTTTCCTCAACCGCCGGGTCAAGGGACCAATCTATTTGACGGTGCATTGACGTCCCTGAGTCTCTTGTAATCTCATGATAACTCACAATAGCTTGCAGTCCCCTGGATTAGTCTTTAACAAACGTCGCCTCTGTTGTTCTCAAAAGGCTTTCGAAACAAGGGCTTCCAACTCCGGTCCTGCAGAGTTTCTGGGTGTGTTTTTGCACTAGCAGAATGGACTGACTTATTACAAATGGACTGACTTATATAGCGCCTTATTCCAAAGCGCTTTACAATGGCCTCTCATTCACCCATTCACACACACACACATTCACACCAATGGCGGCAAGCTACCATGCAAGGCGCCGGCCCCGCTCATTGGGAGCAATTTGGGGTTCAGTGTCTTGCCCAAGGACACTTCGACATGTGGCCAGCCGGGGCTCGAACCGCTGATCTGCCAACCTTGCGGTCATTAGACGCCGACTCTACCTCCTGCGCCACAGCCGCAGAGGTCAATAGGCTTCTCTTTTTTTCTTCTTCAGCCTAGCGCAAACACACCAGCTTCTAATAAATCATCCTGGTCTTCTTCAGTCTGAACCGTGATCGGTGGAATCAAGGTGTGTTGGAGCTGGAATGGAAAACAAAGCCTATAGGTCCTGTGGTTCCTATGGTAACGACATGGGAGACACCTGTTGTACCAGTTCCAATCTAAAACAACAGACGCCTGACCCGATGTAGGCCTCCATTATTCCTGGGGATGGGGATGAATTCCACTGTCTGGCTTTATAAAGTATGTGCGGTACACACACTATAAGGTATGTGTGGTACATCTGACCCAGATCTCTACGTAGGTCTCTGTTGCAAGAGTTTCGCTCTTGCTAGATTCGTTATTCGTGATTCTAGAAGTACACAGCAATGCAATTGTCCCCTTCGTGTGAGAACTTCCCTACACCTCACACTTGTTCTCACCTACACACTTTGAAGCCCTCGGTTCTTTGTAGAGCACAGCTCTTGTCGTCCTGTTTACTCCTAGTACATCTGCTGTTGTGATCTGATCTCGACTGAGGAAAAGTGCAAGTCAGAGAGGAACAACTACTAACTATGCACTCATACAGAGAAGTGAGAGAGAGAGAGGCGGTGGTTGGGGTGTTATGTTTGATCTAAAAAACTAGAACATCGCAAGGTTATGCCCACCGCTGGTTTGGGGAGGATGAGAGGAGTCGTTGTAACCACTTTGAAGGTGATTTTAAATGAGCTTTTCATGTAGGAGTAGAAGGAGGGATGCAGGGAAGTACTGGCCTAAATTGATTATATAGTGATTGAATTCAGTACATCACAAAAGCTACAAGGGAGGCTGGGATGGTGCATTCCACTCATCACGGTCACTGCCAGCATCATCATCATCATCATCATCACCATCATCTTCATCATCATCATCAACTCTACCGCCATCATCATCATCATCACGGTCGCTGCCATCATCATCATCATCATCTCTACCACCATTGTCATCATCATCACCTCTACCACCAGTCATCATCATCACCTCTACCGCCATCATCATCATCATCAACACTGCTACTGGCATCATCATCACTATCATCGTCATCATCATCATCACCTCTACCGCCATCATCACCATCATCATCATCACCATCATCATCATCATCATCATCATCATCTCTTCATATCTCCAGTAGTACAGTGGCACAAGCAGCAGTAAGTTACATCTAACAGTGCCTGACACTGTCCCTTTTATTCTTGTAGTTCTTGTCTCCTTAACAACTGGTTCAGGGACAGGTCCGGTCTGTTTTGGGACTAGAAAATCTGAACATGATTGGAGGAGCTGATCTGGGATCAGTAGGGTAAGGCCAGTTTAGACTACCAAATTGGAACCGTGGTTGAAAGAGCTGATCTGAGATCAGTATGGCAAGGCAAGATTCAGTGAGTAATCCCCACTGCTACCTAGTTAACTACAACACTATTTTACATTGTTAGCAGCCTCACAAAACAAGCTGTGTTAGTTGATTAGCGAGAGTGTCATTGATTTTCAACAACGTTGAAATGTGTTTACATTTTTCTAAAGAAAAGTCTGAACATTAAATCGGATGACGACTTGCGGACCAATTGACAGGCCGTGTCACATATCCACTTTGCCACCACCACTACTACTCAAACTCTAGCTGTTTCTCATCTCTGTCTTTGCCTCTGTATGACACACTGAGTGAGTGTGTGTGTGTATCTGTGCATGTGTGTGTGTGTGTGTGTGTGTGTGTGCGCGCATGTGTGTGTCTGTGCTTTCATTTGGGCTTCTCCACTCTCTCTCTCTCTCTCTCTCTCTCTCTCTCTCTCTCTCTCTCTCTCTCTCTCTCTCTCTCTCTCTCTCTCTCTCTCTCTCTCTCTCTCTCTCTCTCTCTCTCTCTCTCTCTCTCTCTCTCTCTCTCTCTCTCTCTCTCTCTCTCTCTCTCTCTCTCTCTCTCTCTCTCTCTCTCTCTCTCTCTCTCTCTCTCTCTCTCTCTCTCTCTCTCTCTCTCTCTCTCTCTCTCACTCTTTTCTCCAGAAAGGACTCTACACAGCCGTGTGGACACAGACAGGAGTCCAGTATGGGAGTGAGCATGCGTGTGTGCGTGCATGTGTGTGTGCATGTGGGTGTGTGGGTGTGTTGAATTTAATTGCTTCTGGGTCAGACCTTGGAAACGCTGGTGCTGTGGTATTGAATGTGTGATATTGCGGCTTATGGATTTTCAATAGGTGCTAGACGAGCTACTTAGGGCGATAGGAAAAGTCTTGCTTAATGCAACATTACACACACACGCACACACACACACACACACACACACACACACTCTCTACACATCTCTCAACAACACTCATCACACTGTATTCAAACAGAAAACACCCGTGAAAAAAACTCAAACACATTGAATATTCACTGCACAAGCTGGCCACAAACAGTCCTAGTCCCACTCTCTCACACAAACACAAACACACACACACACACACACACACACCCCACCCTCCCACCCACAGGATGAGATTTTAATCAGTGAACAGCGATGCCAGACCGGCCCAGTGCTGACCAGGCCATTAGTTGGTTGGTTAGTTCATCCCTGCCCTGCGTGTCTAATCAAGGATGAGAAGGGTGGGGGTGGTGGTGGTGGTGGTGGTGGTGGGGGATAGGGGGTTGAGAGGTGGTGCGGATGGTGTCAGAACGAATGTACCAATTAAATAGCCTGATTGGCCTCAATTCCACTGCGGCAAAAAAAAAAACACTCTCACCCTCCTCCAGAGCAGATTGCAATCTGACAGCACCAGATGTAATTAATTAATTACTGTGATGAACCTCGCCTCCGCTGTTCGCTTTTGTTGGTGTTGGCATTTATAACTGAGTTATGGACAGGCGTCTGACAAGAGAGACTGATGGACGGGGGTATTTTTTTTTTACCATTTCAGCGCGGACAGGGTGGTCGGGCGGGGGTTCATTTGTGAGGGTTTCAAATTGTTTTTTCTTTTTTTTCTTTAATATGTTTTCAGGGCATTTCCGCTGAGATAGAGACAGTAGAGATTGACAGGAAGAATGAGTGAGAAAGAGGGGGGATGATGTGCAGGATAGGTCGATGGCCAGAATCGAACGAGGGATCCTGCGATGATACGGTACGCACCGTTGTGTGCTACACCACTTACGCGCCCCCTTCAAATGGTCTTTTAAGGCCTCTTGGAAGATTGGCCAAGATTAACATATGCTTATAAACAACAAACAAATTGCTTAGAGTTGATGAGGCGTTGATGCAATGTTACGGTAGCGTTAATTGACACAACGTTCTGGTAACATTGTCCCTGACAGGACTGCCGCGCCCTCTGTGTTAACCTACCCTGGGTCTGGCTGCGCGACAGATGCTATGGAGGCGGGCAGGTCAGATGCCTTTATTGCTGCCAAACATAATCAGCATGAAAACACTGTAGAAACAACAATAATATACTGTAGAAGACAAAATCCAAGTTCACACACATCGATCACCTGCAAAGCTCCACAAATAGTTCACCTACAGCTCTGGGGGTACAAAAGGGGTGTGTGGTTGGTGGTGGGGGGGGGGGGGGGGGTTTGGGGTGAGGACCACAGAGTACAGACCCAGAAGGTGGCACTCAGCCCAGCCCCTTCACCTGGGTAGTCACTCGATGATCATGCAACAAAAGACCAGAATAGGCTATACCATCAGCCAAGCAAATAATTAAGGTATTTTTCATTTCCTTGAGTCTGAGGGTTATGGATCTGTTTTTTGGGGTGAGTTAAGTAGTGGTGGTGGTGGGGGGGGGGGGGACTAGGCCTCACCTTTTCAGCCAGGGCCTTGAGTGCGTCCCTCAGTCCCGGGGCGGAGCACTGCTGGGCGGCCTGGAGCAGCTGGTCAGCCAAGCTGGAGATGAGGGGCTGGAGCTGGCCCACTGTGCTGAGCACCTCCTGGGCCTTGGCTGTGTGCTCCGGGGAGTAGTAGATACACTGGTACGCCGTGCTGAAGCTAGGATGGGGGAGGGAGAGGGGGAGGGGAGAGAGAAAGAAAGAGAGGGTATTGATAGGGGAGGGGGTGGGAGGGGAGGGAGGGAGAGAGAGAGAGTGGGTATTGATAGGGGAGGGGGTGGGAGGGGAGGGAGAGGGGGAGGGGAGAGAAAGAGTGGGTATTGATATTATTCTCTCTTCTGTAATCAAAACTAAGCATGAACCATCGACTACATGGAGTCTGAATAGATCTTTTGTCTTTGTTAAAACTACCATGAATCAATCAAGGACCCCAATTGAAATAAGCCAGTGGCTTTCTTGGGTTTTTATCCTGTTAGTTGACCTTGTATGTAATATGTACTTTCATGTACCTACTTCTGCAAATCTTCTAATAAAGTTTTCAATCAATCAATCAATGAAACACAACATTTGTATAGCAGGCTGGCCATCAAGCAATCATGCAGTATACAAATAAAGTTGTTTTAGAAGGAGTAAATATGGTATAGGTATAATGTATATCTTACCTGACCATATACTCTACAGCAACATTATGGATTAGCAGGATTATGTAGCCTATTTTTGCTTTTGCCCACTACTGTTTTTGCACATTGCACATATACTGTACATATTGTATTGATTACCATTGCCCCTGCTCTGCACATATCTACTGCATATATCTTACTGTACATATCTCGCCCTTGTCTGTACATAACTCACTGTACATAATATATTATCCTTGCCGAATGCATTTCGTTGTCTCTGTATTTGTACTATGCCAATGACAACTAAATTGAATCTGAATCTATTTCACCTTTACCAACCTGAACAGGATTATTTCACATTTACCAGCAAGAACAGGAGTATGTTCGACACCTCCCACGGACTGCAGAGCTATAATCTAGAGGATCAATGACACTGTGGACAGACCCTAAGGCTCCCCTGGGTTATTTAGATCAAATCAATGAGCACCTACGGAGTATCCAATGTCTGATGTGTTTCAGCTCCTTTCCCTTCTGATCAGTAACCAAACTGTGATATGCTCACGTGTCGTTGGAAGGGCAGAACATTGCAAGTAGAGACAATTATTTAGCCAATTTACAACTGTAATGGGCCATCGATCTGTTCGAGGCGGGATAATCACACATAGTCCGGTGTTAAACCCCTTTAGGTCTATAGATTAGGAGCATAATATGGTGGCAGGTGCGCTCTCTCTGGACACTGTATGCTAAAGACATAATTTGGGAGCTGAGAATCCAATACAATTGTCTTTTCAATAGATTATACACATTGATTTTTGAAGAATATAGCTTTAGTCAACAGCTGTGCTGCTGTTTTGCTGTAAACTGGATCCAAGTTTGTGGTTTTTAAAAGCTGTATAAAATTGTCTTGCTGAAAAAATGTCCATGCTTCCAATGCTCCCCTCGGTGTCACCTGTCAAATTTAATAGCTGATGTCTCAATGTCATAAAAAAAAGTCTCTGCCATGAATAATTTAATTCAAATTCATTTCCAGGGAAACATTTAATTTCAGACTAAACACCTTTTGTCAGTTTGTGAATTTGGGGCCCATCAGTCCCAATCAAACACTCTCCTTGAGTAAAGTTTCATTGACTTCCCAGTGACTTCACAGTGGACA
>NC_137676.1:63120241-63137741 GCF_963989245.1 Nansenia antarctica
TGGACGGACGGACGGACAGACAGACAGACAGTCACTTTATTGATCCCCGAAGGGAAATTCAGGCATTACAGCACCTCAGAACACAAACAACAACAAAATAAAGTGACAATTGAATAGTAGACTCAGAAATACATTTAAAAAACACATAAAAAACTAAATAAACTAAAAATAGACTGAATAGACATCTGAAATACATACCAAGTTGTATTTTTGTTGCTATCTACTAGGCAACTTATGTTATTGGTTTTATTATGATGATATTGCAATGCATTGTTGTGAAGTTAGCTTGCCCTATCAGTGAACCGTCTATGGCTATATTCTGTGTATATGATGAATAAACTTTGATTTGAAAACCCCTTTATAAAGGTAACCTTAATGTGTATTTAATTCTAAAAGCCATGAGACAATTGTCCTCCGTCACTTAGGTAGAAGCGTGATGAGATACATTAATCACAACCAAAAGCTTTGGCAAGGATTACTTGCATCTGTTAGCAATTAGCAAAACCACATGTGTGTGTACACATGCCCCCTTGTGTGTACTCTTGATTATCACTCTTGACATAATCTCACATCTCAAGAGGATGAATTTCACACTAGTTACATCAGAGACAACTAGCCTCTCCAGAGAGGGGGGCGTACTGACCCAATTTACCCCCAAGACACAGCCTCCCAAGCAGGATGCCGTTGGCACACCTCCAGCTTCAGCCCTAGGTTCACCAGACCTTGACCCCATATCTTTTTTACGAGGCATTTAAGAAAACTAGCAAACCGTATGCACTAACGGAAAAAAAACTTTTACCCTTTATTTTCCCTAAACGACCAATAGGAATTAGCTATGACACCATTGGAGCGAGAGGGAGCAGTGCCACGGCCCCATGTACTCATTAAGCCGCCCGTCTTCGGCGTCTTGACTAATTGATAGCGGAGGGGAAATGAATGAAGAGCTCCCGGGCGCGATGCTGACAGCCAGCGGGAACATAACGCTGTGTCGGCACGGCCACTCCCTGTGCGACTGCCAAACCCACTCAGTCATCGTCACGGGCGCCGGAAGAACTGATCTCAGACCACAACCAGACCAGCCTCAGGGTCAATGCCAAAGTACATTTTGTCAAAGAGACAGGGGCCATAAGAACCGATCTCAGACCACAACCAGACCAGCCTCAGAGTCAATGCCAAAGTACATTTGGTCAAAGAGACAGAGGCCATAAGACCTCATCTCAGACCAGAACTGATCTCAGGAGGATGTCGGCAAATTACCCTGAAAAATAATAAGTAGTTAATAATAAAACAGTCCAGACTCTAAATAAGAAGAATCTGATCTGAGATATTTATTATTTCCAGGGTAATTTGCAAAACATCCCACGCAAGACAGCCTGGACGAGACTGATTACAGTCAACAGCTTGTGTTTGAAACAAGATAGTGTCTGTGGTGTCTCTCGATTAAGCCCGATGGCCGTCTGTCTAAACTGCCTGGGCGGAACTTGAGTTCACTAGTCTCAGAGCAGCAGCTCGTGTTTGAGGACCCCGGTCACACACACAGTCGTAGACGGAGCACGGCAGCTATTCTGTTAGACAGAGCCCGGCGAGTCGAGCTAAATCTCAACATCAGCCTCGGGGGATCCTATTAAGTGTGTGGGCACTGTAGCCTGACCCAAGAAAACTCACTGCTGCTTCGCGCGCCCTACAAAATATTGCCAGTCCACACGGCGTTGCTTGAACAGACGGGTGGGCCTGCCGCGCAACAATGTTTACTCTCCGACAGGCCAGCACTCGGAGGTTCGTAGGGGGAGGAGCGACACTGCACAGCTTGTGCGCACACACACACACACACACACACACACACACACACACACGCATTCTCAAACACACACACACTCGCGCACATACACACTCTCACACACACACATGCACGCACGCACGCATGCACACACACTCACACACACACGCACACACACACTTGACCCCGTAAGCAGGGTCAGCCCTCACTGTGCACTGGATGGACAGACTAGTGTACACGAACACGCACGCACGCGCACGCATGCACACGCACACACACGCACGCACGCACGCACACACACACACAGACACGCACACACACACACACACACACACACGCACGCACACACGCACACATACACACACACACACACAAACACACACACACACACACAAAAGAGTGAGACAGAAAGACAAAGAAAGAAAGCGAAAGAGTGCGAGTGTGAGAGAGAGAGAGAGACAGAGAGAGAGAGAGAGAGAGACAGAGAGAGAGAGAGGGACAGAAAGAGAAAGACACACAAAGAAAAATGAGACACACACAGAAAAACAAGCAGTGGTTCACCTCCTTCGCACACAGAACCTGTTGAGGTGCATTCAAACGAATAGTCTGCTCCACTCCAAATGTCACTTATCATTGTACGGGAATGAGACTGATGATTCAAAGCGGCTGTTAAAGAGAGATTAGGCTGCCTCAGCGGGTCCACAGTCCCGTCTTCAGGGTTCAATTAAAAAAGGATTCGGCAAAAAAAAAGAAAAAGAAAACGCTGACTTTTAAAACAGCCATTAGAGTGAGGATGCATGCATTAATGAAAGCTAAACGTCCCCGCTCGATGTGTAAATAGGTTTGCTATAGCTTTCCAGTGTGGCTATTGATTAAACCCTCCTCTCCCGACGACCGCCCCATCGCAAAAACCCTACGGCCTACGCCAAGGGTCTGACCATTGCTGAGTCTTAATAGGTTTGGGAGAGAGCTCCACTCCCCCTCTTCTCTACCTCTATCTCTCTCTCTGTCTCCTGGTGTCCGGGGAACAAAGATAGATAGGCCTTTTATTGCTCCCCTGGTAACACCTCTCTGTTCAGTTTTCTTCTTTTCTTTTTCTTTTCTCATTTCCCCACTCCTGCTCCCTTTGATGAATTAATACGCCATTGAGCGGCCAAGTCTCACATCTCGCCGATTGTTCGCTTCTTAATCAAAGGCGGTTACAAAAGGTGTCTTTTCACAAAGGGTGGAAATGGCAGAGCAGTGAGGAGACAGGACACACATACAGAGAGGAGACTAATATACAGACGTATGGGCGTGTGACATCACTGCTGTATGGGAGGGTGTGTGTGTGTGTGCGTGTGTGTGTGTGTGTGTGTGTGTGAGTGTGTGTGTGTGAGTGTGTGAGTGTCTGTGAGTGTGTGAGTGTCTGTATGTGTGTGTGTGTGAGTGTCTGTGTGTGTGTGTGTGTGTGTGTGTATGTGGGCGTGCGTGCGTGCGTGTGCGTGTGTGTGTGTGTATGTGTGTGTGTGGCCGTGCGTGTGCGTGCGTGTGTGTATGTGTGTGTGTGAGTGTGAGTTTGAGTGTGAGTGTGTGTGTGTGTGTATGTGTGTGCGTGGGCGTGCGTGCGTGCGTGTGCGTGTGTGCGTGTGTGTGTGTGTGTGAGTGTGGTTTTACAGCTGTGTGTGTGTGTGTGTGTGTGTGTGGTTTTACACCTGACTGCCTGTTTCACTGACTTTAAATCGTCTTTTGCATCTGAGAGCAGACAGTCCTGAGTCACGTCCAGGAGGCCCAGATCCCATTGAGGCGGCACGCATGGACAAACACACACCATCAACCTTCCAATTGCGTCATAATGACATGCAAATGAAGCCACTGAAAATGAATTTTTACCTCTCGAAAGTAAACATGAAACTCCATTAAAACACCACCGACGCAAATCCAACTTAATCACGGGAGAGGAGCGTGAAATTTCATTCATTTCCATTTCTGACAATGACTGGAGGAAAATGACTGGCTTCCAGGTTCAGACGTGGATGAGGGTCCTCGACAGAGAAGGCCGTCCTCAGTTTAGCCAGGCGGAAAATTGGAAAATTTAAGCTACAGTGAGTCATTAGCTAAGTCAAATATGAAACAAAAAAGCTTCCCTCTCCAGGGACATCTCCACAGCCATAATCTCTTATTGGAAGAAATGGATTTCCCTTTAGTGGACTCTCAGAAAATATGTTAACTCTTATCATAGGGAGCACTATGCAAGCAGATAACATTGACCATCTTGGGCAAATTCGCTTGTGCAGTTTAGCGGAAACAAACTTTATTTTTTTTTTCTGTTCTTTTTCCCGAGGCCCCTGACTATTTTCAGATAAACTTCTGCTCTTTCTTTATTTCTCCATCTCTCTGTCTCCAACCTTCTTTTTTTCCTCCCTCTCTCTCTCTTTCTCCATCTCTCTGTCTCCAACCTTCTTTCCTCTCTCTCTCTTTCTCTCTCTATTTTTCTCTCCCTCTCTCCCTCCCCCTTTCTCTCTCTGTTATTCTCTCTCAATCTCTATTCCCCCTCTTTCTCTCTCTCTCTCTCTCAATCTCTATTCCCTCTCTCTCTCTCAATCTCAATCTCTATTCCCCCCCCCTCTCTCTCTCTCTCTCTCAATCTACACACCCCTCTCTCTCTCTCTCTCTCTCTCTCTCTCTCTCAATCTCTACCCCCCCACACTCTCTCTCTCTCAATCTATCTCTCTCTCAATCTCTATTCCCCCTCACTCTCTCAATCTCAATCTCTTTCTCCGCTCCCTACTTTCTTGAGCTCCAAACACTGTGTAACTAATTGAATCCGGCACGCTCAGTAATGACCTCAGACTCAATGAGAAGCTATGGGGAGGATCAACTCTCATTTCCTCCAGCGTCACTCAAGTGACCACACACTGAACCCCAGTGACACCCTGCTCCAGCTCCCTGCATCGGAAGGGCAAACCACGCTGATCTGAGACCTGAGAAAGTGGAGGAAGCCGTCCCGATAAACCGCTTTATTGAGCCAGGATATTGAGGGTGGGATGGAGTGGTGAGTGTGTGCTTGTATGTGTGTGTATGTGTGTGTGTGTGTGTGCGTGTATGTGTGTGCGGTGTGAGGTGTGTGTGTGTGTGCATGTATATGTGTGTATTCCATTGATAAACCGTATACATTGGTGTATTCACATATTTGTGTGTCGTGTGCGTGTGTGTATTCACGTGTGTGTCGGGGGAGGTGGTAGAGGTGAGAGGGTCGCGATACTATCACTGTTGTCAGTACATCTAACAGTGCAACAACAAGCCCCTCCGGTGTGTGCCAGGCTTACGCCGACGCTGACGAGACGGGTACACGCTCATTAGTCACGCTCCTCCATCGGGGGGGGGGTGGGGGGGGGGTGGGGGTGGTAGTGGGTACACAGCCACAGCTCCGGGGACGGACGGCCATAATTGAATCAAACAGACTCAATTCAATCAACAGACTCTCACAGTGTCAATAGAGCCAGGGTTATGGTAGGCTGACTTGGAATTCAAAATGGAGGCACGGAGGAGCAGTGATGTAGTGATTGGATAGTGATTTTTGTGTGAAAAACAGTTCTGTTATGCTAGGTAGGCGTTTTCTGAATAAGGGGTTTAGCCCCCTAGTTACAGTAACTAGGGCATTATCCACCTGATCTTTTTTCCCCCCTTTTTTTTTTTTAACCACTCCATCCCCCGGGGGGGGGGGGGGAACACGGAAAGGGCCGACTCGACAAACTCTCGCTGACTTGAGCGAGACGCCTGTGCCTCCCAGTCGAGCGCGGCTGTCAGCGTCGGTGTGGCAGCTCCCAGCGGACGCCGTCACCTAATGGTGCGCTGCAGCTGCCACGTCAGATTTCAACGCCAGTCCCGAAACACGTCTGTCACTGCCGACGCAAGCCCAAATACGTTCACTTGTCGTTAGCAGTGCCACGTCCAAATCGAATCCAGTCTGTGTCCTGACTCCTGCAGTCCCCCACCCCACGCCTGCTGTGCTTTGACTGCGTGTCAGGGTTGTCTTTCAACACTCCTTTGCCTCCCCATCTCTCTCTCTCTCTCTCTCTCTCTCTCTCTCTCTCTCTCTCTCTCTCTCTCTCTCTCTCTCTCTCTCTCTCTCTCTCTCTCTCTCTCTCTCTCTCTCTTTCTGTCTAAAAGTGTTGATGTGTTGTGTAGGAGGTCTCTGTCAGACCTGGGTTCAAATAGTGCTTGTTTTAAGTTTGCCTGGAGATGTGTGTCTGGCGTCATGGTAACCAATGGAATAGTCCTAGATGTGGAAATCTCGCCCATCTGACACCAGGCAGGCTCAGGCAATCACTCAATGTTTTTTTCCAGGTCTGCTCTTTTACCTGACCCAGTCTCTAAATGATTTTGTTCGGAGGGGATCCTTTCTGCAGACCAAAGTTTGTTGCTTAAGCTAACATTTGCTAATGCCTTCCCCTTGGCAACTTACCTTCACCGTAACCACTCGTAGTTAATGCATCACCTTAACCACTCTTAACCACTCAGAGTTAATGCATCACCTTAACCACTCTTAACCACTCACAGCTAATGCATCACCTTAACCACTCTTAACCACTCAGAGTTAATGCATCACCTTAACCACTCTTAACCACTCAATGTTAATGCCTAATCTTAACCACTCAATGTTAATGTCTAATCTTAACCACTCAATGTTAATGCTTAATACTGCCTAACCACCATGCCAAGTCGTAATCCATAGAACTCAGGTAAAACAGGTGGTCAAATGCTGGTATAGCTGAGAGCTGATATAGCCAGGGTAACACCATCCCCCAGACCGCATTTCCTTGGTCTGCAGAAACAAAGACAGTGGAGGCCATTTTGTCTTTACTCACCTCTTCTTCTCTGCCTCGTACCGGCCCAGTAGCCTCTGCAGACCTCCGCCCTTGAACCCCTGGAAATGAGCCGCTGGAGCGCCGACCGTGATTACATCATAGAACGCATCTGTTGAGGCGAGAGAAGAGATAAGGTGATTGGTGGGCCTCTGTCGGTTCATACTGAGAGATGTGGAAAGGACGGAAGGAAGGAAAGGAAAGAAGGAAGGAAGGAAGGAAGGAAGGAAGAGGGAAGGAAGGACAGGACAGAAGGACTCCCTGGAAAAAAAATGGACATTTACATTTTAGACATTTAGAAGACGCTGTTATCCAAAGTGACTTAAAACAAAGTGACTTAAAACAAATACATTTGTTATAAGTAAGTGAATCGTCTATCCATCAGTCATCGCAAGAAAAAAGTAATCTATGCTAGGGCCAGGCACCATTGGCATTCAATATACTAGAAGAGGAAATAATTAAGATATCTTTTTAATAACAGGAACACAGTGACGCTTGCTACTGAGGGGACTTCCCTGGTTAAGTAAATACAATGAAATGAATAAAGGATGGAAGGAAGGATGTTTACGATTTACAATATAGTTGCGTGAATACATACATATACATACTCCAAAAGCGTGGACTTAAAATCAAACAATTACTATGAGGTTAAAGTAAAGATGATCAACGATTTTCATGTGACGGTATTTGTGTACAAATCGGTTCCACCTTCGGTTCCATTTAGAAACATGTATTGTGTATACATAGTCCGAAAAAAAATGCTTCACTGTCTAATTACTTATGCAGGGCACTGCATCTCAGTGCATCTGAGTGCATTTAGTCTTCAGTGAAGGAATGCCTAGATGATGAATAGGGAAGGCTACATACATGTGCAATAAAGAAGCGTGGTGACAGAGGTGTGTTATTGGGCGCCAACACACACACACACACTCATATCAGGCTTTGTATTGAATGCATAATGTGCGTGTGTGTTTAGTGAGAGGTCAGCTAATGAAGAGCCTAGAGACGGTGAATCCAGGGAAGAAAAAGGCCCAGCATGACGGCAATTACTGATAGCAAGACTTGGTGCTGGGGTTGCCATGACGATGCAGAAACCCTCTCACACACCCCCCACGGTTCTTAAATTCCCAAGAAACTCTAATTGGCTCACAACAGCGACACAATGAAATACAATGGCGGGAGCCCGGAACATCAGTCACACGAGCCAATTTGCAGCTGATTCGTCTGAGTCCTTTCATCAAAACCCTCACCCCACATCACCCCACCAAACACATCCTGCATCTCCATAAATCCACTAGAGAACTGGTGGAGGGTGGGAAACGCTTGTGAAGGGGGGAGATAAGTCACTCTCCGGGAAAGAGAAATTGATTGTGGCTGCGACCGCGTATAACTTTGTATAATTCACACTTAACCTATCCCCCAAGTCCTGCGTACGGGAGATAAGACATCCTTTGACACAGCCCAAAACAAACACAGTGTTTGCGGAGTTGCTGTGTGAGCCATTGTGTTGCGCTCTGCGCTCCGCCAAGCTCTGGCAATGGTTTGGGGCGACGGGGAGGTTCGGTTCCTGTCAACTGGGAGAGTCGGCGAACAGCGATCCCAGACAACTCAATGTTGTCTTGTGCTCATAACGCCTTTTTTTTAAGGTTCTTTCTCCAGGTTGTTTTTTTCTCCCCCCTTCTATGGAAGATCAATAGAGAAATGGAAATGTGCACGCTGTGGTGTGGGTTCATCGGGAGGAGAACAGGAGCCCAAATGAGGGGAAACTCATTGTGTGCTACCCTAACGAGCCCTAAGGAAAAAACACCAGCGTAATAGCGATGGGGATATTGATTTATGCTCTACTTAATATTCATGAATAGTTGTTTAACACTCTGCCTCCCTCATAGAAAACTTAGGCAATGGAAAGGGAATCATGTTTCACCTCCAATCATCCATTACCCAAGGGGGGTGAATGAACAACTGTGATGGTGTGGTTTTATCACCAAACAACAACAACAGCAACAACATCATCATCACCGTGTTGTGATGTATCTGCCAACAGCCATCGCTAATCAGCCTGCTCCACCAGAAGCCCAGAGAATCGAGCTTGAACTCTCTCTGCCCTTTCAAAGCACGTCTTCCCTCTCCCTGGGTGACGGTACGAGGCTAGCGCTCTCTGTTCATTAGCCCCGGTCTCCCCCCCCTGCGCCCCACCCCCCACCCCCCCTGCAGACGGTGGTCACGGCTATCCTAACGATCAAGGCTAACATTCTCAATTCACCACGATTCTGTCTGTGATCCTTGGGACCTCCAGTTGCGGTGAGATGTGTCAAGGCTCCGCGAGTCTCAATCTGGAGAACAGTTGAGACGTAGCGGAACCCAGAGCTAGCCTGCTAGCCCGACAGCGGGCCGTAATGCATTCTGACAGTGCTTTGGGGATGACTACAAAGTGTGGAGTGAGGGTTGGTGGGTCAGTGGGGGTGGAGGGAGGGGGGGGAGAGCGCTAGACTAGGCTGTTTCGTGCTGTTTGGCTAACGCAGAGGGCTTTATTAGCACATTCTGTCTCTCTCTCCCTGACTGGCCGAGTTAAAGTTCACCTGTCAGTTCCCGTGAAGACCGGGAACTGACCCAATCAGCCTCCTCCCCCCCCCTCCCCTCCTCCTCCAACCCCCCACCCCCCGTCCGTGCTCCTGACAGACAGAAGTGGAGCAAGGGAAATCAGAGGGGCGATAACCTCTGTGGACGCAAACCCTCCATCTGTCCGTCATACTGCCGTCGCTGTGGCAAACTGCTTCAGTTGGAACATCATTGTGTTTCTGATATCTGTGCCTCAGTTAGTAAATGATGCCAACAACGCCTAGGTCGATTCCCGCATATATACCGAAAAATGTATGCACTCACTGCAATGTAAGTCGCTTTGGATAAAAGCGGCAGCTAAATGGCATATATGTACACTACCGTTCAAAAGTTTGGGGTCACTTAGAAATGTCCTTATTTTTTAAAGAAAAGCACAGTTTTTTTCAATGAAGATAACATTAAATTAATCAGAAATACACTCTACATTGTTAATGTGGAAAATGACTATTCTAGCTGCAAACATCTGGTTTTTAATGGAATATCTACATAGGTGTATAGAGGCCCATTTCCAGCAACCGTCACTCCAGTGTTCTAATGGTACATTGTGTTTGCTAATCGCGTTAAAAAACGAATGGATGATTAGAAAAACCTTGAAAACCCTTGTGCAATTACGTTAGCACAGGTTTTGCTGGTTAGAGAAGTTGTAATGGCCTTCCTTTGAGCTAGTTGAGTATCTGGAGCATCACATTTGTGGGTTCAATTATACTCTCAAAATGGCCAGAAAAAGAGAACTTTCATATGAAACTCGACAGTCTATTCTTGTTCTTAGAAATGAAGGCTATTCCATGTGAGAAATTGCCAAGAAACTGAACATTTCCTACAACGGTGTGTACTACTCCCTTCAGAGAACAGCACAAACAGGCTCTAACCAGAGTAGAAAGAGAAGTGGGAGGCCCCGGTGCACAACTGAGCAAGAAGACAAGTACATTAGAGTCTCTAGTTTGAGAAATAGACGCCTTACAGGTCCTGAACTGGCAGCTTCATTAAATGGTACCCGCAAAACGCCAGTGTCAACGTCTATAGTGAAGAGGCGACTCCGGGATGCTGGCCTTCTAGGCAGAGTGGCAAAGAAAAAGCCATATCTGAGACTGGCCAATAAAAGGAAAATATGGGCAAAAGAACACAGACATTGGACAGAGGAATTGAAGAAGTGTTATGGACAGACTAATCGAAGTTTGAGGTGTTTGGATCATACAGAAGAACATTTGTGAGAAGACGCAGAACAAGTGAAAAGATGCTGGAAGAGTGCCTGACGCCATCTGTCAAGCATGGTGGAGGTAATGTAATGGTCTGGGGCTGCTTTGGTGCTGGTAACGTGGGAGATTTGTACAAGGTAAAAGGGATTTTGAATAAGGAAGGCTATCACTCAATTTTGCAACGCCATGCCATACCCTGTGGACAGCGCTTGATTGGAGCCAAATTCCTCCTACAACAGGACAATGACCCAAAGCACACCTCCAAATTATGCAAGAACTATTTAGGGAAGAAGCAGGCAGCTAGTATTCTGTCTGTAATGGAGTGGCCAGCAGAGTCACCAGATCTCAACCCCATTGAGCTGTGGTGGGAGCAGCTTGACCGTATGGTACGCAAGAAGTGCCCATCAAGCCAATCCAACTTGTGGGAGGTGCTTCAGGAAGCGTGGGGTGACATTTCTTCAGATTACCTCAAAAAATTAACAGCTAGAATGCCAAAGGTCTGCAATGCTGTAATTGCTGCAAAGGGAGCATTATTTGACTTGATTATTTTGAGCATATGTTTGAAGGACAACATTATTATTTCAAATAAAAATCATTATTTCTAACCTTGTCAATGTCTTGACTATATTTTCTATTAATTTTGCAACTCATTTGATAAATAAAAGTGTTTTCATGGAAAACATGAAATTGTCTAGGTGACCCCAAACTTTTGAACGGTAGTGTACATATCTTTTTCTTTTTGGGGGGGGGCTATTTCAAGGAATGGAATGGATTACATGTCTTGGCTGTGGGGTCATACAAAGCTATATCTTTAGCCCCGAGCATTTCAATAACCTTCAGCAGTCATATAGGGGGTCACAAATCATTATGTCATGAGGTATGTGACACAGATATGCGGTGTTCATTCTGTACATGGCCCGGACCTTCATTATGTGTGGCTCAAGGGACTGAAGGTGAAGCCGTGACGTGAGATTGCTTGTAGGTCAAGATGGACTCTTGCATTATGAATGTAGTACTGTAGCCCCATGCACGCACGCACGCACGCAAGCAAGCACTCACTCACTCACTCACTCACTCACTCAATCACAAACACACACACACACACACACACACACACACACACACACTCGCTTTCTCACACACACACACACACACACACACTCGCTTTCTCACACACACACTCTCTCTCTCTCTCTCTCTCTCTCTCTCTCTCTCTCTCTCTCTCACACACACACACACACACACACACACGTTCTCTCACACATACACACACGCTCTCACACATATGCTCTCTCGCACATACGCTCTCTCTCACACACGCTCTCTCTCACACACATTCTCTCTCTCACACACACACACACACACACACACCTACCTACCTGTTTTTCTAGGACAGGTCACCCTCATCCGCTGGGTGTGCAGGTTGATGGGGATGAACTGGAGGTACTTCTGGGCCTTGCTGCAGCTGGGTTTAAACGACGGGCCTGCGAGGGAAGAACAAACACAAAGGAAGACGGCTGAGATACATCAAACACATTGTTGTAAAACATAATGCTCTTTCTAATGGGGTGGAGCGCTCCCAGACAAGCTATAGCCCAGCGAGTGGGCCGCAGAGACCCCCCATCCCATCTGCTCCTTAGACAACGAGCTCTTTCTAAGATGGCTGCTTGCTTTTCGAGCATTGGTATCTCAGCACAAAAACATTTTAAACGTCACTGTTCACTTGCCATAATTGCTTGATATCAAAATTGTATAAATGGATAACTGATTATAAGGAGTGGTACCTACGGAAAGGTACCACGTGACACTCTGTTGCACAGGAAATAGGAGGCACATGAAGATGACCAATCAATCTTCGACTATCGTGGCAAACCAAACCTCCTATGAAAATGTATTTAACTCTGTTATGACCGTATGAAATTAGTTGCTCTGCAGACCAACTCCGGGTCTTTATAATAAATAAAGACCTGTACCCTATCTGACGTCATACAGGCCTCTGTGAAGATAATTTGCAACCCCAAACGTAAAGACCAATAGCTAAGCAAGCCCTGAGACTCCGAGACCCCCTCTCCCCACCCCCAGTTCCCCATCTACACTCCCTGTGCACACCTGCGACAATGACATTCTCCAATGTCACACATGCACTCATAAGATTTCTTACAAGATGACAGCTGTCATGACAGAAAGCTCCTTTTATGACCCATTTGAAAGAACAGTTTCCATGACAGGTTGTTTGCATACATAATCATCGTATTTTCATGTCCATCAATCTTAATTATTTAGATTTCTCATGCTGAATGCAAAATGACAAAAACGCAAATGGATATACATATTGCTTCGGAATAAAACTCAAAGTCAAATGTTCTCTGTGTTTTTTCCATTGAAGTGGCAAAAAACCCTGCTACCAGTATTAAATAACTAGAGGTTTATTTGATGAATGATTAAATGGTTAAAAAATGGGAGTACAAAGCACTAGCTTTAAAAGAGAGGGGGGGGGGGGGTAGCTGTCACAACCCAGAGCCAGGCTGAATACAGCAAACACAAAGCATGTAAGACAATTCAAATGTCATCAAGGCCAGAGATGGAACCACCGCTGAGCATGCAGTGTTGAATGTGGGCCAGAGAGGGCGACAACAACTTCTCGTGACACAAAAAATAATACACATCTCAACCGCCAAAACACAAATTGACCTATACACATGGTTATTACATGGTTGATTAAATCGAGAAGCATTCCAGCTGTTCTGATATCCCTAACTCCCGGTGACATTTAATGTGTTCCATCACCCAGCCTGGATTCCTAACTATGGCAACAGTTGTATAAACTACTTTTATAGGCCATGGGCATAAACCAATAAAACATTTAATGAAAAAAACAAAACACTAACACCCTTGCTTGTTGTCAGACACATGGTGGCTTTTATACAACCTGTTGTATAAAAGCAATAACACACTCAGGGTGTCCTACAGTATGTCTAGGATGTCATAACTGCTGTGATTGGTCGAGGACACTCGGCTGAGTCACATGCCTATGACCTATGACCACATCACAGCCGTTCTGATATCCACAGTAGAGCACACCATATAACTGTGTGTATATTGCTTAAACAAAAGGCAACACTTCAAACCAGCAAAACCTCTTATCCCCTGACTATACTGTATGTTCTAATGGTCCAACGCACAACTACTCTACTACAGCATATGAGCTGAATCCCTGAGCTTAGTTGCCAGATTTTTTGGGAGATATAATAGAATCAATGCATCACAGAGACTTCACCTTTTCAAACCCAGCTCATTTTCAATCAGCCCTCCAAAGCATTCGCTAATGTGCAGAATAATCTTTTAAGCATGGGATTTTATGGCCCTTGAACCACCTGCTTTGTACAAAATGTCCAATTAAAAATGTACCCCCAGAAGATAAGGCAAAGCCTTTGTTTGTGGCTTATGGTAAAGCTCCAAACTACCTACTATTTGACACTTGGTGTTGGGTGCTTAAATCTCAAATATGCAAATATGAGCCAACAAACTTCTTTGATATCGGGCTAAGCTCCTAAGAACAGTCAAATAACGCAGGTTATACAACAGTTTGTGTTGTTTGCTAAGGGACGGTATTTGCTTAAGATGATAACGAAAAAAGAACAGTAGGCTACGCGTAAGGGAAAGATGTATTCTCTACAAACAAACATTTTAACTTTAAATTAGTGCCACATCAAAATTAATTGAGTTTTTCCTCTGTCGTTTGAAAGTATGAGCTTTGAGAATGCTATGACACTCACAAGTGAGCGCCCTGAACCATAATGATGTGTTGACTCACCAACATCACGTAGCGAGTGAACACACACACACACACACACACACACACACACACACACACACACACTTACGGCATTTAGCACATGCCTTTATCCACACACACACACACACACACACACACACACACACACACATAACCGATTCTGTGTGAAGAGCACCTAGTGAGTGTTATCACATGTAGCATGCCGTCTGAGGCCTGTTATCGCAGATGAAACATTTAGACATGCTAGACTGCTGCTCTCACAGCACATCTGTGCTCTACATATATTTACTCTTGTAAACCATTCAATGGGTTTTTTGAGATGGCAAACCCACTCCTCAAGCTGAAGTACACCTAACCCGCTCTGGAGAATTGCTAGCTTTTTAATAGTAGTAGTACCGGTAGTCAGTGCTTAAGTTGTAAAAGTAAATCAGGGGGGATGGTGGGTTTTATCATAGGGACAATTTTAGCATCCCCACAGCGTCAGTGACTTCAGTGTCAGTGACTTGGTACAAATGTCATTGCATGTGTGCGTGCCCCCTCGCCCACAGTATTTTACTCAATATGCGCAAAACTAAATGTTGAAATAGCATTAATACCACGTTCATTGCTAAAATTACATAAGGGATGGAAAGGGGAGATTGCAGTTTTAGAAGGGGTATGATTTTGACCGTTTTTATTTCAGGGGGGACGCCATCCCCCCTCATCTCAAGTGCTGGTAGTAGTAGTGGTTTACATCAAGTATTTGAAGAGACGGTCACATAAGTTGACGAGCTAAGAGAAGTTTGCGACTCGGTCAGAGTAAGTCAAATTGCGGGGCTACTTTTTGAACACTTAAAAAAAATATATATTAAAAATATATATTAAAAAAGTATATACATGTGTGTTTTTAGGCCATTTCTGCTTTATTTTGATAGACAATAGAGACAGAAAGGACGGGTGAGAGAGAGGGGGGATGACATGCAGGATAAGTCAACGGCCCGGAATGGAACCGGGGACCCTGCGATGATATGGCATGCGCCTGAAGCTGCGTGCACACAGGGCCATTGCGTTGCACCGGAAGTCATTCATCTCAATGGGGCCGTTGCGTTGATCTGTTGCCTTGCTCTGCATTGCGTTTCTTGACCGGCAGGGTGCGGCAATCAGTCAAAAAATTTCAGCTTTTTGCGTTGCGTTGGATCCGGAAGTAAACCGGAAGTAAACCGGAAGTAGTTTATTGGCCAGAGCTCTCGCCTCAGATTTTCAATCCTCAATTTTGGCCGCCATTGGCTAAAATCTGTAATTTGGCTCTACAAGTGTTAATGTCATTTTATGAAGTTTTTATATGTTTTCAGGCGAGAAAGTAACCATATATATTCACAAAATGTGTCCAGTTTATCAAAATAACACGTTTATATATCTAATCTGACGTTTTTTTCCCCACTTCTGTGGAAAACTTCGCTAGCAACACGAGTAGAGCTTTGCATCTGCATCGCACGTTGAAGTACGTCAAGTCCATCCCACACGGTTGCGCCAGAACGGTGGGTCACGGTCCGCGGTGTGCACGCAGCTTTAGTGTGCTACGCCACTTACACGCCCCCTGTTTGAACACCTTGACATCTGTTTTACTCAGACACGTCCAGCTCGCAGCCTCACAGAGAACCTGACTCTGAAAGATAGACGTCAGAGTGGACACTCTGGATGGAGTGGACACTCATTGCTGGCTCGCTGCCAGCCTGTGCCAGCGTTGGTAATTGTCACACACAATGTCATGCCAAAATGTAAAAAAACGATTCCATAACTTTTCCCATCGCTAGAAATGTTTGGCAACTCTCCATGCCATCCTTACGACACTGTGCCCCACCACACACTCATGGTTAGCATTTAGCTAGCCATCCCCATTGACCGCAAGTAAGAGTCAGTGGCCTCTCTGGCAGCTGTGCTACGCGAAGCTATCGCTACAGGCTCATGCTAACGCCGGTGGGCCTGAGGCTTCAACCGCGGCAACACTGGGCTGTCAGTCTGTCAGCTGTGGGCGTTGAGGAATCCAGGGCTAATCGAGCTAGCGACCGCTGCGCATTAGATGAATTAGCCGTATCAAATCCCCATCTGTTTGCCCAGGTGGTCTGTCTGGGTGACAGGAGCGCCGAGAGCCAGAGATACTGACCTCACAGCTGGCCAGGGTCTCTTCTCTGTGGCTCACACACACACACACACACACACACACACGTGCACACACACACGTGCACACGCACACGCACAGTCGCACACGCACAGTCGCACACCCACATGCGCACACCCACACGCGCACACACATGCACACACACACACACACACACACACACACACCTCTATACTCCCTCTCTCTTTCCCCATTTACTTAGTGCTCCCTCTCTTATTTAATCTATCCCTTCTTCTCTCCTCATCAATCTATATTTTGCTCTAATTTGTATTCCATCTCCATCTCCATCTCTCTGTCTCCTCCTCCTCCCTGCCGCTGGTAACAGACACCTGAGGTCGAGGAGGATGATCAGTGCCTGTTAGAGCAACGGACCAGGGGGGCATTCCATCAACGCCACTAAAGGAAAATCCAGGCTTATTTTAATAATTCTCGCAAGACTTCTCAAAAATAAGCCTGGATTTCCCTTTAGCGACATTGATGGAATCCCTGGGATAGGTAGTACCAATCAACTAATGATCACAGCCCGTGGCAAAGAACACCTTTTTCTTCCTGTGTTAAAGCATCGATATACTGTACCTGTACAACGAGTATAGGGTACAACGCGAGTATAGGGTTCTAACGTGTATCCTTCAAATGTCTCACAGTTCTGTAGTTTCCAGCGTAGATGATGGAGATGAGAGATGATGTGTGTTATAAATTAAACCGGCGCTCTCTCTCCCTCACATACACTCAAATGAAACAGAAATAGACCTTGTCCATACTTCAATCAAAACAAAATCCAAATCAAATGGTCCTATTACTGTGGGTGGTTCTAAATATGAGATACTAATATCCACAAAAACGAAGGAGTCGTCCTAAGGATATGGTTGAAAATCTAAATCCTTCTCGCGTTCTCCCTTTCTGCAGCGCACCTGTTGCTTATTTAGCCTAATTAGACCTCCCGAGGTCTCACATGGTTCTCTCTAACCTCCACGAGGGTTCAACAATCTTAGCAAACTCTAACAATCCATATGGACATTATCCTAATTATTAAACATTTAATAATAATAAGAGTGGTAATCCCCACCACTCTACACTAACTAGGTAGTAGTGGGGATTACTCACCAA
>NC_137676.1:63145241-63152741 GCF_963989245.1 Nansenia antarctica
AGAGAGAGAGTGAGAGAGAGAGGATAGAGAGAGAGAGAATAGAGAAGGATAGAGTGAGAGAGAGAGAGAAAGAGAGAGAGGATAGAGAGAGAGAGAATAGAGAAGGATAGAGTGAGAGAGAGAGAGAGGATAAATGGCCACTAGCTACGGAGAGAGACTTAGTGGAAACACAATACACAACAGCAAGGCTACTCAGGACAACAAAATGAAGAGGCCATGAAAATACTATCTGAGGTATGGTGGGAAGGGCGGAAGAAATAGAGAGAGAGAGAGAGAGAGAGAGAGAGAGAGAGAGAGAGAGAGAGAGAGAGAGAGAGAGAGAGAGAGAGAGAGAGAGAGAGAGAGAGAGGGGAGATTAGAGGGCTGGGTTTCACTGACTTGGACAGATGAGGGGGTGCAGAATATAGTTTCCGAAGAGCAAAGAGCTGTCATGTGAGTACCTTTATTTCATGGCGCGTTATGGCTGTTCAATTTAATCTCCCAGGGCTTTGTGCCCGAGGGGTCAATAGAAGCTGCGTGAGAAGACTGAAACTGAAACACACACACACACACACAGAGACACACACACAGAGAGACACACACACACACACACATACACACATACACACACAGACACACACACACACACACACACACACACACACACACACACACAGATACACACACAGAGACACACACACACACACACACACACACATACACACACAGACACACACACACACACACACACACACATACACACACAGACACACACACACACACACACACACACACACACACACACACACACACACACAGATACACACACAGAGACACACACACACACACACACACACACACTCACACTCACACACACACACATCTTCCTGAGAGCTAGACCGCTGGCTAGTGTGCCTGGCTCCTCTCTCACGGACTGATTTAGAATCCACTTCCCCCCCACTTGGCCTGAGGTTAACCTTCTCCTTTACCTTGACCATTATAGTCCAACACCACAACTGACCGCAGACCAGATGTTTAGCAAAGTCCACTCTCTGTCATGATTATGACTGGGTTGGGTTGTAAAATAACACCACCAAATATACACATTCAGATCAGGTTTTGTGGTCATAGAAACGAGAGTTAAATCACGTCACATACATCGCAGACGTGTATGAAGCTTTACTGTAAAGCAGTCAGGGGAGGCTGGTGGAGGTAGACATCGGAGGACGGGGGGCTCATTGTGTGACGCATGGAACAGCATCAGGAATGGCATCAATCACCAATCCTCACTCCATCCCGTGCATTACAACGAGCGACGTCCTCCGGTTTCTACCTCCACCCGCCTCCCCTGAGGGTAGTGTGTTGTAACTAGTCACAATGGAACCGAACCACCACCGCAAACAACACCCGCAGGATACAGCGGAGACGCAGGTCTCATCAACAGCAGTGCCAACGAAAATGTCTGCCAACACACAGGGACGCTTGTTATTGTACCACAAGTGGAGGGTGTGCGAGGGAGCGCGAGGGAGAGAGAGAGAGAGAGAGAGAGAGAGAGGAAGAGAGAGAGAGAGAGAGAGAGAGAGAGAGAGAGAGGATCTCTTCATTTACTTGTTTTTGAATGAAAAAATAAATGAAAGCCCGGGGCCAGCGCGCAGCGTAAATAAAACTATCAATTTTCAGAGAATACGTGATAGGAACAACCTCAACCCCCTCCCCTCCTTTCCCCCCTCCCCTCACCACACAAAGCGCCACAAACCCACACAGAGAGAGAGAGAGAGAGAGAGAGAGAGGGGAAAAAAAAAAAAAAAGATTAAACAGCCTTGTTGATAGAGTTGGAACATTGCTGTCAACATCAGAGAAAGAGAGAGAGAAAGAGAGAGAGAGATAGAGAAGAGGAAAAGCCCACAATTACCATAAAGCGTAAAGTGGCGGTGCAGGGGAAACAAGAAGCTAAGCCTTCACCCACTCTACAGTCTTACAGGCCTCACGCAACCATTAACACAGCCAAGCGACTGCAGCATTTTAGCGTAAATTAGTTTTTTTCCACTGAGAACTCAAAGGCAGAACTCTTAATGACATTTAAAGAGGATTATTTAAAAAACCTGCGACTGACAACAACCACCACTGTGCGTTTGATACCATACGCCGTTCCGTAAGAGAAGGTACAGTAAACAAACTGTCAATGTGTTCTCGTTTTCTTTTCCGAAAAATGTTGTCAAACACATGCCAGCGTGGCATGGCAATCTGAATGTGCGCCGTGACAAATGACAGTTATAACACCCTACGTTATTCAAAGATAAAGCCCAAACAACACAATAGTTCTTTATGCAGACCCAGCAGAGACCCAGAGAGGAGAGTGGGGGTTAGAGGAGATAGCTCACGGAGAGCAAAGGTTTACGGGAACCGTAGTGGGAGAATTTGACGGGCAATGACAAGGGATTCCAGTGAGTCACAGCAAGCTACAGCGAGATTAGACCCCGAGATTAGACCCTGTGACCGCTTGGCCAGCCGATTGACGGCGATGGTTAGGGATGTGTGCGCAGTGTGCGCGTGCGCAGTGTGTGTGTGTGTGTGTCTCTCTGTGTGCGACGTTGTGTCCTGAGATAAGGGGTTGCTAGGGACGATGGGCCCGTTGAAGAATGATCTGTCCTGACAAACGCTTTTGTGCCCTGAGGGGCAGACACGGAGGTCTCCTTATAACTGAAGCAAACCGCCGTCTCTTTCAAAACGGATTCAGGAACCCCTCCTCACCGAGACAACCTCTTACTTACTTTGACCACTGTGAGTTGAATCACCCAACGAACAGTTGAACACAACACAACTGAAAGTGAACAATTGAAATCATGATTAGCGGACCATCGGCGAAGATGAACCGAGTCCCCCCCCCCCCCCCCCAACAATATCAAGAGCTATCGACGTCCCGAAGACCATCACAGCGTGTCAAATCAAACGATATTCATATTCAGAGTAGTCAATTGCCGGTATTGAAGTCATTTTAGGTTCCCTAATCAGACCCCTTTAAACATATTCTGGTCACAGCTCACTTTGAGTAGAAAATGTGCCAATGAGTTCAAGACAAGACAGCAGTCAATTAGCGGCAGAGAGGGAGTGAAGAAGAGAGAAGGAGATAATGAGCATCTTCTGTTATTCCTGAGAGACACTTCTTTTTATCTTGGGGCTCTTCTTCCCAACAATGCAGAAGAAAGTGTGTGTGTGTGTGTGTATGTGTGTGTATGTGTGTGTGTGTGTGTGTATATGTATGTGTGTGTATGTGTGTATATATATATAATATATATGTGTGTGTGTGTGTGTGTGTGTGTATGTGTGTGTATGTGTGTACGTGTATGTGTGTGTGGGTGTGTGCATGCGTGCATGCGTGTGTATGTGGTGAGGGGGAATCGTTGTTTGCCTAGTGTGCGCGGGCATATCAGGCTCTCTTTTGAAGTGTTAAACAGACCTGAATAATTTAGTCTCCGCTAAGCATAGCTCTTAAAACAACCACTTACATCTTCTGGTTCTGCTAAAGCTTGCCCAAGACCTTGTACCACGCTCAGATGAACACCGCCATCCATACTGATCCCAAGTCAGTTTTGATTAATACCCTCAATTGACGGATGTTAGGGTAGGCGTGGTAGAAGATGATCCCGCATTAATATGTTGCACCCACCCCCGCATGCTCCAAAGAGATAACCATAATGATAGGGAAACCTATCCAATCTCAGATAAATCCAAGGGCTAGGGGCTATAGTGTAGGGGCTATGCTGTATAGGATAGGGGCTATGGTGTAGTGGGTATGGTGTATGGTGTATGGGCTATGCTGTATAGCAGGGGTCCCCAAACTACGGCCCGCGGGCCGAACCCGGCCCGGCCCTACACTTGGACCGGCCCTTTGAACAACGTCGCCCCCACACACTCTCAACAATGCCAGAAACATATTTTGAAAATTAAACTTTAAATATATGTTTTAATCATATCATATCTGTATTTGATATGAAAGGTTGGCTTTCAAATTAAAATTTCCCTTAGTTATAAACTATTTTCATTAATAACATTATTAGTTTCACCCGCCCACAGAATGCGGTACATTCAACGGATCTATAGCAGGTGCACGCGAGCTAGAACGAAAATTCAGAGAGATTAAAAATGGCCAAACGTTTGGTAAAGAGAAAAGTTGATTCAGAATGCAGGGTTTTTAACCAACAGTGCACAAGTGATTATTATTGTTAAATGCAAAGAAGTTTGTCAATAAATGTATGAATGTGATCGCGGAGGAGGTGTGTCCCGCGGTGAGTCTGTCCGCAGGTAGGCACCAGATGAATTGAAACAATGGGGGATAGATAATGTAGATGCCCAGCTGCAGGAGAAAACGAAATAATTTTTCCGATTTGTTCATGATCTGTGTCAAGCAGGGTTTTTCCTGCATAGAGAATTATGAGGCGGCTGCCTCCGTCATATTTCTAGCCGCCTTCAGCTCTCGACAAAACTCTGACGGTCGTATTTTCTACAAGCGTTTCACTCGGTGGATTTCTGTCATTTCTAACTGCAATTGCGGCATTGCGCCGACGTGGTGGCGGGGGCACTGTTTTGTAAATAAGTTAGCTTTCGTGTTTGCTAGCGAAATAGCTGATAGTTGATGTTGACTGCTCAACATGAAAGTACAGAATGCCTGAGAGCCTTATATTGCATTATATTACATTACATTTTGAATGGTCATCTGGTGCCTGAATATTGTGTTTTCCTTTACATAAATAATGACATTTCCACCATAAATTGATGCAGAAAGGGCACAAATTGCATCTAAATTCACCAGAATGCAAGAAATTAAGTGTTTGATGCTCGTTTAAGGACCCCCAGACAGCCCTGCTTCATGGGTCCCCCCGTGTATGATGAGGGTCCTCCCTCAAGTATCAGACTGTAAAACTGATTATATTTCATTGACATATCACTATAGGTATAAATTCCATCCAAATTCAACTGTTTAGAGTTTGTTTGCATCCACCAGTGCTCTCCTGCGCGCAATTGCTTTGCGCAACCGCCTCCATTCCACTCCGTTCCATATTATTTTATGTTAGAGACCGACCCAGGCCCCCCATCACAGAAAGGAAAAATGATGTGGCCCTCACAGAAAAAAGTTTGGGGACCCCTGCTGTATAGGATAGGGGGTGAATGGGGTAGGGGCTAGGGGCTAGTACAGTAGCTCACCTCCTCATGTCCTCCTGTATGTAGAGGCTCAGGAGCTGCTTGGGGATGCTGAAGGACAGGGTACACTCCTCCATCTGCTCCCTCACCAGCATCCACTTGCTGTCCACCGTCTGGAACCTGTACACCTTGCATATCGGGTTCTTGAACACTGAGAGAGGGGGGAGAGGAGGGAGGGGCAGGGCAAGAGAGAGAGGGGGGGAGAGAGAGGAGGGGAAGGGAGAGGGAGGGAGGGAGAGAGAGAGAGAGTGAGAAGGAGAGAGAGAGTTAGAGAACCATATCAACCACCATCATACATTGAAATAGATCACATTTTCTGGCCTGCAAAGACATTTCAAAAGTTTCACAAACAGACAACGGGTCATTTCCTAACAACATTTGACACTGTGAGAACTCAAGGACGGCAGAGACCCTTCAAAACTCATATTTCCACGTGACATGTGGCACAAATCAAATTCTATAATCAATAACTGTGTCTGCGATAGATAAGGTTTTTGACTGTCATCTTCCAAGACCTGTCTGTTTCTGTTTCTGTTTCTCTCTCTCTCTCTCTCTCTCTCTCTCTGTCTGTCTCCTTCTGTCTGTCTCCTTCTGTCTGTCTCTCTCTCTCTGTCAATCTCTCTGTCTATCTCTCTATCTCTGTCTTTCTGTCTGTCTGTCTGTCTCTCTCTCTCTCCCTCTCTGTCTGTCTCTCTCTGTTTCTCTTTCTCTCTGTGTCTGTCTGTCTCTCTGTCTCCCTCTCTGTCTCTCTCTCTGTCTGTCTCTCTGTCTGTCCCTGTGTCTCTCTCTCTCTCTCCCTCTCTGTCTGTCTGTCTCTCTCTGTTTCTCTTTCTCTCTGTGTCTGTCTGTCTCTCTGTCTCCCTCTCTCTCTCTCTCTCTGTCTGTCCCTGTGTCTCTCTCTCTGTCTCTCTCTCTGTCTCTCTATCTGTCTGTCTCTCTGTCTGTCTCTCTGTCTCTCTCTCTGTCTCTCTGTCTGTCTCTCCTTCTCATTATGGAGCAAAAACAACTCCAGTCCCTTCGTCTCACCCTATTATCCTCTCCCTTATTATTTTCCTCCCATTTCCATTTAATTGCTTGTTATACAATTGTGAGGGGAAAATGGCTGTTCATTTTCCAAACTTTGCCATGTGTGGGATTCCTATTAAAACCCATTTCACACCAGGGCTCCTTTTAGAGGAACGAGAGAGAAAGAGAGCGAGAGAGAGAGAGAGAGAGAGAGAATGAGAGAGTGAGAGAGAGAGAGAGAGAACACAAGAGAGAGAGAACGAGAGAGACCGACAGAGAGAGAGAGAGAGAGAGACCGAAAGAGAGAGACGGAGAGAGAGAATGAGAGAGACTAATAACGGTAATCAAAGCAGGAAGTGAACAGCTTCTAATGCTCTTATCAGCGCGTTGGCAGCAGCCATGTGGCAGAAAGCTCTACTATGCCTTCCAACGGAGTTCGCCATTCGCTGTTGCGCCCTGCTTTTTTCTTTCAACACCGCCGCGCTCGGGATGCAAGTCACTCAATAATAAGCCGGAGCGTTTGGAGTGGGGAGAAGCGGGTGGTGGTGGTGGGGTGGGGGAGAGGTTGTGGGCGGGAGGGGGGTGCGAGCGGCGGGGTGGAAAACCTGAAAAACTTTGCAATTGCGGCAAAGGCAGTCAGATGTGTAATTCCACCAATAAAAGCCTCGGCTGGAAATGTAAAAAAAAAGTTTGACGCAGGCACTCTCTCCTCCTCTCTCTCTCTCTCTCTCTCTCTCTGCCCCCCCCCCTTCCTTTTCTCTCTCTCTCTTAGAAAGAGAAAAAATGCCTTTACACACCGCCGGCTCCAACCCTTCGCTACAGTCCTTGTGCCTTGTCCACCTCCTGGAGAAGGTGCTATATTCAACTTATACATGGCGGTGTTCCGGCTGACATATCTGCAAGATGTACATTTTAGAAACACCATCCCTCAGTCCAGCCCCCTTCCCCCCCCCCGCCCCCCCCGTCAAGTGCCTCCTTTGTCACAGCGACTCGTGAGCGGTACGCAACGGAGCGTTTAAAAGTTAAGCAGCGTCCTTCAGGACGCATGGGGGGCACAATGACGGGCGTCGCGGGGCCCCCCCCGTTAATTGGACCGTAATCTGTCAGAGGGGACTTTTACTACAGGCGACAGGCTGGAACGAAGGCACCGCTGGGTGGCTGCGTGACAGTGGGACGGGTCCTGCTCGCGTAGCTCCGTCTCTGGGCCCCCCCCCCCTTGAAGGCGGTGACTGTCCCGCTCACGCAGCTTCGTATCTGGCCCCAGGGAGGTATAGACCACGGAGATAATATATCATACAGTACCCGTCAAACGTTTGG
>NC_137676.1:63157741-63167741 GCF_963989245.1 Nansenia antarctica
CACACACACACACACACACACACACCTTCTCTCTATCCCTCACCCTCTCGTTGCTAATTGAGTCGGCGGCGTTGCCGTCGGTGGCGTAGCAGTGGTGGCGGCAGCAGGGATCCCTCCTCCCCTTGTGTCCCTGCTGGACGTCGGCCGTGATGAGGTCCACGTCGCCCTCCTCCATCTCCCCCATCCTCAGACGACTCACCACCACCCGGCCCGCTGCACACACACCATCAGACGACCTGGAGAGAGGGAGAGAGCCAGAGAGTCAACTCTACTGTAGGGAAACGAAGGGAAAGAAGGTGGAAGAAGTGGTGACAGAGAGAGAGAGAGAGAGAGAGAGAGGGGGGGGGGGAGAGAGAGAGGGAGATGGACCCCAGGAAGATGGGCGGTCCACTTAATGGGGATCCACATACATAATAATGATAGAGTGAGGGGAATGAGGGCATAAAAGATAGAGGGAATGGGAGAGGAAAATAGGAAGAGAGAGAGAGAGAGAGAGAGAGAGAGAGAGAGAGAGAGAGAGAGAGAGAGAGAGAGAGAGAAGAGAGGGCACAGGGAGAGAAATTATGTTAAAAGATGTATAGAGATAGTGAGGCATCGAGGGACAGAGAGAGAGAGATTATACAGTCAGAAGAACTGAAGGCAATATAATAAAAAACGGTATGGAGTAAAAGGGGGATAGAGTGAAAGGCAGGAAATGAGCTGCTAGCTGCGGGGGGGTGGGTGGGGGTGGGGGTGGTGGTTGGGGTGGGGGGGGGGGGGGGTGGTGGTTGGGGTGGGGGGGGGGGTTGTCAATGACACTGATAGCTTCAGCCTTCTTCACACTGGAAGATTGAAGCGACTGAAATCCGATGTAACTGAATCGAAACTCAGTTCTCAACTCAAGTCTGAATAGTTTCACAGCAACAAGAAAACTGGGCATCTTCTTTATAATAATACATTTATTTAAATGAAAGCGCCTTTCTCAAACTCAAGGATACTGTACAGAAAAACAAAGAGAAGAAAAAAAAAAGAAGAAAAAAAGAAGAACAGAACAACAAAAAAAAAAAAGATAAAATGATATTCAAAAATGAAACACTGTTTAAGAGCTCAGGCAGCTATGGGGAATGGTGTTACTCAGGACCCATGCCATGCTGTGCGAAGGCGAGACTGAGCAGATGGGTCTTCAGTCGGGTCTTGAATGTATTCAGAGTATCAGAGCATCGGATGGCTGGTGGAAGGGTGTTCCACAGCTTGGGTGCAGCAACAGAAAAGGCTCGGTTGCCAAGTGTGCGTCGCCTAGTGCGGGGTATGACAGGGAGATCAGCATCGGAGGATCGGAGACCACGTGCAGGGAATGCGTTAAAGGTGAAGACAGACATTCCTTGACATTCCTTGACATTCCTTGACATTCCTTGGCAGACATTGTCACCCACAACAACTTCTGAGCTACAGGAAGCACACAGACGCTAACTAGCATAGCCATGTCCACTTAAGACTACACTGTCTGAACACACACACACACACACACACACACACACACACACACACACACACACACATCCAATTTGGTCACTTTGAAATGATGTCAACAGTCAGTATTCTATTTTCCATAATCTATTCCAAACTGATTTGAGTGTCCAGACCTGCAGTATGAACGAAGCTTTAGAGTGCCCTGTTTCACAGATACTGAACAGACAGTCATACTAGCTTCCCTAATCACCGTTCTAATCGTCAGCCCATATTGAGGCTTGATGGGAAATACATTACCACACAGGCGCGCGGACACACACACACACACACACACACACACACATACACACAGACACACAGACTCGCCCAGATAAAAAAAAAAAAGACCCAGGGCCATCAGATGAGCTCATCCAATCACACAGATTGATCTACTGTTAATGAGCTCTGTCCCCAACGACTGGGTCCTTAAGGAATGTGGTAATCTCAGCCAACGCAGCAGATAGAGGAGTTCTGACGGGGAGACGGGGATTGCGAGGAGGAGCAGAAGGAGGAAGGATGGCGGAGGGAGAAGAGAGGAACTGTAGAGGGAGTCAGGGAGCCGCACTTCGTTCAAAAGACTTGGCGAGACAATTTGGCTCATAGCGGGCCCCTGAAGCGTGAAGAGAAGTGTGTTGAGAGATAGATGGATAGATGACACCCTGAGGGAAAGGAGGAGAGGAGAAGGAGGGATGGCAAGGGAGAAGAGAGGCTCTGTAGAGGGAGTCAGGGAGCCACATTTTATAAATGTACGCTTGGAGATATATCGCCTCATTCCTGTACCACGAGAGATAGAGTGCCCCACGCCACGGCAAACACCTGCTTCCCGAGCGCCTTTCTTTCCTCCCTCCATCGTCCCCCTCTCTCTCTGTCTTTTCACTAATCCCTCATCCCCAACTACCCCTCCCACCCCCAACCCGCCTCCCCCCACCCGTCCTTGTCCCTCTGCCACAGAAGACTAGGCGCTGGAGCAGCGAATGTCACCCTGACTTTGAGCAAAAACATTCTCAGTTCGGCCGACGACAGCCGTTCACTCACTTGTAATGGAAGGGGAAAGGGATTAACATGTCATGCATTTCAGCGCCAGTCGCCCCAGCTGGGTCCTCAAAGCGGATCTCCAAGCGGGCCAACCTGTAGTACTCCTCCGATTGCTTTAGCTCTATCCGGTAATGAAACCACCCCCCTCTCCACTTAGACCAACACTGGCGGGTGCGTATGCACGTTTTTAAGGTAATTGATTCACGCCTTCGGGGTGACGTGTCATTTGGAACATAGGCTTTCACAGATTGGTGGAGATGTCATAACATCGTGAACACTGGAACATTGGCACCATTTCAAAAAATCAACAACGCTGAAGGCTGTTCGGGTTGTTTGTTCGTCCTCTGGAGGCTGGCGGCCGTGGGGGGGGCGTGGGGTCGTAATTGTTACTGGGTGTCACACCTGTGGGACGTTGGTGTGCGCGTTGACGATCGCGATTAGCTTAAGGCAGGTTTTCGTAAAGTTGGTTCAAATCAAGTGAGCGGAGGGGGGCAGGAGTTGGCGTCTGAGTGAGCCAAGCTCCAGTGTATCCGGGAGAACAGTGATTGACCTCAAATTAACTTTGAAGCTTCTGCTGAGCGCTGCGCAAAAAAAAAAAGAGACTCTCCCTCTATCCTCCCACTCCTTTTCCTTGTCCTCGTCCTCTTCCTCCGTCTCTACAACCCCCCACGCCCCTCTACCTCTACCTCTACCTCTTCCAACTCCCTCACCGTCACCCCTCTATTTCAATTGCTGCCCTCCTGCCTCCTCCTCCCTCCCTCCTCCTACTCCTCCTCCTCCTCCTCCTTCTCCTCCCTCCACCTCCTCCCTCTGTCAGAGCTGGCTCTGATTCTTGCCTGCCATTTGCTCCTGCCAAGCCCCTCCTTAGACAGATCTAATTGCCCAGGGTCCCTTTACGAAAACACTTAATCAGGGAGCTTTGTCAAGCTGACAAAAAATATAATATGCTTAAAGCTCCCGCCGTGAATTTGGCATAATTCAAGATTCAACAATTAGTTACCAGGGAAGCGCTTGATATTTACAATGTTTTTTTGCGTCTATACCATACAAACACGTCTCTTGGTGTGTCATTTCTGATACAGAAGAAACATAGTTCCAGCCATGGCTGCCAGCTGACATTATACGTACCATATTGCCATTCCAACGAGAGATGTGAAAGTGCCGTTATAAACAGCATTATTTTCTCTCAGAGAGTGTGTTAAAAACAGCTTTCCTCATATTAAATATGACATAATTACACTTCCCCAGTAGAAACCATTTTCTTGTCTCACTCAAAGGCATTTAACAGCTCTATAACCCAAAGGGAGATCATTAAATGGTTCAGGAGCGCTTGAGCAATCAACCCATCAGCCCACCCTTCAACAGTAAAATGCCCCTCTAAGTGATTTTTCCTATCTAAAAATATAACTCCATCATAATAATCAATTAAGCACTCTCGACGTTACAACGTTCAAACGGTTCAACAACGCTTGCGCAAACCATCTCATACCTGAGACGATTCAAGGGCTTCGGCCGATCAATTACAGTTTTTCTCGAATGTCAGAACACATTTCAGGAAACTGCCCTCTGTTTTCACTAAACTCTAAACACAAAACACTTTTCTCAAGCTAGCTCCACAAAAACTTGCATTCTCTTTGCAAAACCAAACTCTCACCACAAAACCCAAACTTTCACCACAAAACTGTTGCTCCTATGGCCAAAACCAAACTTTGACAACAAAATCGTCCTCACAGCTTGCAAAAATGTAAACACTATTGGGTATCCATCACACACTTCAATAACAATTTAAAACACAATGTTCAGGGTGTGATGTTCTAAATACCCCATCATCTGTATAGTAATCCCATCTGTATAGTAATCAATAGTAAGTCACAGATTCTTTTTTGGGGAATTGAACCCCATTTATTGATGACAACCTGTACTTTGCCATTCCATTTTTCTCGACAATGACCAGTTGTTGATGACTGAGTCTACCATTTTGCATCGTGTGAGCAAAATGTGTTCAGTGAATGAGAATGTGTTCATATTGTTGTGCAACGTGTGTTTTAGCAAGTGCGAAAGTGTTTAGAGTAAGTGTGAATGTGTTTAGAGTTCTGCAACGTGTGTTTTGGCAAATGCCAATGTGTTCAGAGTTTTGTGAAATCCGAGATTGAGGTGAAATGTGTTTATAGTTAAGCCAACTGGGGGCCTGATTTATTAAATGTGTTTAGGAAACTGGTCATTGTGCTCAGAGATCTAGAAATTGTGCTTTAGCAATCGAGAAAAACTGTAAGGCTGAGTCACAGTGAACAGCAGCAGCTGCTCCTACGTGGCTGTGGAGAGTTTGGCTTGGCCGAAGGGTCTGCTTCAGCCCAATCACTTTATGCAGTCCTCTTAACTCGATAAATGCTCGGTGAACCGGCGCTACGACACAATATAACGATACTTACACGGGGAGAAGAGTACTCAATTTGTGTCTGAGGTCAGTGTAGAGTCATTGAGGCGTGAAGTGTGGAAATGACACTGTCTCAGAAAAAAAAAAAAAACTCTATTCTTGATTGAGTGGACCGGTGAGGGGTTTGAAGCAGGAGTACAAGGAGCGAATCGAGGGGCAGTGAGAGCGAGAGTGAGTATGACGCCTCCCACTCGTGGTTAGAGCCTTCCCATCAGCCCCAGCGTGACCCCCAGGCCAGGTCTGCGGAGAGGTGTCGACAAAGCCACAATAAAATTATGGCTTTGACTGGAAGACGAAGACAAGAAGCGAGTCAAACAGGAAATAACAAGTTGGGTATACAGAGAGAAACAAGTTCCCCTGATTCTGAACGCAAGCCTTGACAACCACAAGAAAGAGCACATGTGTGAGTTTGTAGGTGTGTGTGTGTGTGTGTGTGTGTGTGTGTGTGTGTGTGTGTGTGTGCGCGTGTGAGAGAGAGATAGCAAATGTGTGTGTGTGTGTGAGTGTGTGTGTGTGTGTGTGTGTGCGTGCGTGTGTGGGAGAGAGAGAGCAAATGTGTGTGTGTGTGTGTGTGTGTGAGAGAGAGAGAGAGAGCAAATGTGTGTGTATTTGTGTGTGTGTGTGTGTGTGTGTGTGTGTGTGTGTGTGTGTGTGTGGAGCTAGGCTCAGCTAGACCCCCATGGACAAAAGAGCCTGACGGTGGCAGAAGCACAGTGAAGCGCTATTAGCTTAGCCTTAAGAGGCCTAAAGCTTTAGCTGTGGGAGGCTAAAAATACACTGCAGGACAGGCAGGAAAGCTAGTTTTTTTTTCTTCTCCCCGCTCTTGTCAACTGAAGTGAGTTTGAGGCCCTTCAGGACACAGCACATCATAGTTGTATTCTGCAATCGGCAAAAACTCCCAAAAAACACAGTCAGTCATGTCATTCGCTAGGAAGCTACATAATGGGCTAGCGAAGAGAGCTAAGGAAGTCTGGCTCACGATTCTTGACCTATTTAAGAGTGGACGGTCCTAAAAATAGTCATGCTCATTGGGGACAGGTGTTACGATGGAGGAGCCGTAGAGAAGCAAGGCCTCTGTAGCGGAACAGCCATTGGATATTAATGCGTTTTTTTGTGTGCGTGTATTTCTCTTGTTTGTTACGTGACTCTGTAATAATTGGGTTCTCGCCTTGGGCGCCGCCTCCAACACTGAGACACCACAGCAGCTCCATTGTTCAAACAGGCCGTCAGAAATCACCAAGAGAACTTCCTCCCTCCCTCCCTCCCTCCCTCCCTCCCGATTCCCGGCGCACTTCACAGATCCATTTCTGGAGCGCTTCCAGTACATTCTCCACACACCGACTGTCAACGTTGTTGTCGATGTCCATTGATAAAAATAGACTTCCACAGAAGCTCTAATACATATTGAGTTGTCTATGTAAAAGAGATAGACAAAAAAAATCTTGCCTACGGTATGTTCCCACTCAGTCAGCCTGTGTGAGACTGTAAAACTCTGTAAAAATGCTTAAAACCCAATATGTCACAGTGCAGTTGGGCCTATAGTACAGTCAGTGTGATATCTTGGGGGAAAATAGTGTGGTAGCTTGTTCATGTTCTATTATGCTCATCATTAGCAGGGGGGAGGAAGTTGATGGGCAATATTTGAGCGTTTGAGAGGCCATTTGTCGAGAAAGCTTTCTTTCTTCTGCAAGCCCTTAGGTTTGTGAAATGCCTCCTCTGTCTCCGTGGTGCTGGAGAACACTGTGTGGAATGAATGAGCCTGATGATAGCTACGGGGAGATGGGAGAGGAGAGGGGGGGGGGTACTAATTATGAGGGAGATTTGGAACCTATACAGTAGATCAACTGCTGAAAAACTACACACACACACACACACAAGCACACACACACACACACACACACGCACACAAACACGCACACAAACACACACACGCACACGCACACGCACACGCACACGCTCTTCTGTCTATCAGGGAGAGCTGGTGGAGCCAGAAATCTGTGTTTGATACGGTTTTCATACCATTCCTCATTTCTTTCCATGCATTACAATGAACCCGTATCTCCGATTTCTCCCTCCACCAGTCGTCCCTGCTGTCTCCCTCTGCCTCCCTCTGCCTCCCAGCTGCTAAACTTGTTCTCCACACACCTTCCTCTCCGCAACTCACTACCAGCAGCAGCACCTGCTACCAGCAAACCACCCCCCCCCCCTCATTTAGCTCCCAAACCACCAGAAAACCTGACCTCACCACCGCAGACTGCTCAAATATTCATTTCGATAGCAGAGGCTAGATTGAATTGTATGTATGTGTGTGTGTGTGTGTGTGTGTGTGTGTGTGTGCGTGCGCGCGTGCGTGTTACCGGGGTGGGAATGCTTGTTTAGATTCAATCCACGATAGTTATTCAAAAGCCAAGTGCGGATCGATGAGAATTGAATGAGTGAGGGAGATGGACTGAAAAAGGCTGGAGAAAGAGGAAGCGGAGTCTCTGACCTTCATCACTATTCAGCAGATGAACAACATGGCTACACTTATCAGGTGACCTCAGACACACAGACGCACACACACACACACACACACACACACACACACACAGAGCCTGAAAACACTCACCTCTCGAAGGCATCGCAATGGCTCATAAGTAAGAGATAGAGGAGCGCGAACATTGTAATTATTATTTTTTAATAAACTGTGAGAGCGCTGACAAAACAAGCCTTTTTTATACCCGGCGTTCAAAAAACAGATAGGGGTTGCATGGTAATTGCGCAAAAAAAAAAAAAAAAAGAAGCTCCCAGCCAGCCTCCTCCATTTTGAAGGCAACTGATTGTGACAAGCATCGGTTTCTGAAGACACTGTCGGAGGGAGCTAGCAGCTAGCTGCTCCTGCAACAGTACTTGAATAATACATTGTTGAGGCAAGTTTGGTGCTGGTTTTTGACTTTTAATTGCACAGGAGGGGGGAGGAGGAGGGGGGGGGGGGTTGGAGAGAGAAACCTTTTTTTTTCGAAATCATAAACCAGCTAAACTTTTTTTAACTTGCCAAAAATATCGTCGACAAAGTTTTGCTTTTCCCGACCCTCTCGATGCACCGGATATCCAATTAGACCATCAGAGACGACAACGAGGGAGCGACATGAGGGAATCTGATGACACCCGTGACCACGAATACGGAGCAAGACGCATGCCAATATCTCAATAGGCATGCGGTGCATAGGGTGAGATGAGACACACACACAAACTTTTTCACACACACACAAACTCTCTCACACACATACACAAACAAACTAATTCACAGACCAATACACAACCACACACACAGAAAGAAAAGGAGAAACAGGGGAAAAAGCAGGGAGACAGAGAGAGAGAGCTTTGCTCAAAAGTGAATTGATCTCGCCAACTACGCACACACACACACACACACACACACACACACACACACACACACACACACAGAAAGAGAAGCAGGGAGAAATAGCAGTAGAAAGAGAAAGAGAGAGAGAGAGAGGAGGACAGACAGAGAGCGAGAGACACCAATACTCAAAAGTGAATTGATCTGGCCAACTACCCTGTGAAAACTAATGGGACACAAATTCTCAAAGGGACCACAGATTTCAATTACTGTTTTATAGGGGGGACCCAGAGAGATGTGTGTGTATGTGTGTGTGTGTGTGTGGGGGGGTCCTATCCCTGTCCTAATCGGCTGCTAGAGGCTGTGCATGTCAGTTAGCTGTGCTGCAGGAGTGGTGTTGGCTGGGGCTGATGGACATGTCCTGCCTGTCAATGACGACCGTTCCACGCTCCATTGACTTGCATTGGCAAGGGCATTGCAGGTATAGGAAACAGAGGATGTCTGCAAGCTTTTGTACACACACGCATATAATAGCCACACACACACACGCACACGCACACACATACACACACACACACACACACACACACACACACACAGATGGTAATAGCCACACACACACTTGCACGCACACACACACACACACACACACACGACACACACGGATGGTAATAGCCACACACATGCACACGCTCAAACATCTCTGACACAATGCACAGACATCGGGGGGCTTTAGTGGCAGGGCTTTGGGCTCAGAGAGAGAGAGAGAGGGGCTGGAGGGAAGCCTAGCAAAAACTGGGCTTGGCCGAGAGAGTGTGTGTGTGTGTGTGTGGGTGTGTGTGTGTGTGTGTCTTATAGAAGGCCATACTGCTAACAGTCAACAAAAGAATAATATCAAAAGGTTCTTTCACAAGGTCTCTCATAATAAGGATGCTTTCAGCAGCATCCCTTTGAGAAGGGTGGTGCAGGGGGGAGGCTAGAATACATAATTAAAACATCACATGTGGCTGATCATGCATTCACTGTGCTTGAGTGTGTATGTGTGTGTGTTTGTGTGAGTGCGTGCGTGTATGTGTATGTGTATGTGTGCGTGCATATGTATGTGCGTGTGTGTGTGTCTGAGTGTACTTCCTCTTTCATCGTTATCTCCTGCTATCATGCGTGCACCGTCCTAAATATAGGCACTGATGCAGACACAGAAACAACCATATCTAACCCACTCATTTTATCCATAGAACCAGCTGCTAGAAACTTTTTTCTTTTTTTCTTAAACGTTAACATTTGCTCACAAAGGGTGCCCTGGGCTATCGAAGGAAAAACCCATCACCGTCTTGTGAGGCTTTAAGTCTGTCCAAGAGAGGCAAAGTCACTCTCAAGAGCAACAGCATGAAAGGTCAAGGCCTTAACTGGAATAGATCAAATCCAAACCTGTCTGAAGCATGTAGCTGGGAGCTTCATCCCTCTTAGTGAGAGAGAGAGAGAGAGAGGCTTTAAGGAGGCTGGTGATACGGATGGGAGGCTCTCTCTCTCTCTCTCTGTCTCTCTGTCTTTTTCTCTCCATCTCTCTCCCCCTCTCCCCCTCCCTCTCCCGCTCCCCCGCTCCCCCTCTCGCTCTTTTTCTCTCTCTCCCCCTCTCCCTCTCTCTCTCTGGCAGGATGTGTTATAACTGTCACACTATTCACTCTGACACTGTTGTTATG
>NC_137676.1:63177741-63180241 GCF_963989245.1 Nansenia antarctica
ACAACTAATTAGACAGACACACGATCAATAAATGATCAACATAGACATGTATACAATGCAATTACACACACAAACATACAGTACAATACATAAATCATATGTACCACCACAAGAGCCTATTGACAATTACAGGCCTCAGCACGTCAACCAAGCAACAACTCCCCTGAGGAAACAAGATCCTGGAGTTTCCAACTTGTCTGGAACAAATCCGAAGACCAGCTAGGTAATTACAATTATCTATCTATCTAGCTATCCATCATAGTATCTATCTATCTATCTATCTATCTATCTATCTATCTATCTATCTCTGTATCTCCACTCCCACGCCTCTCCGCCCACCTCCACACGAGGTTACTGTGTACTCCCGTTAGTTTCCCGCTGGGCCAGTCCATCCTCCCACACACACCATGACCGCTAACCCCTCGTACCCTTTAACGCACCCTGTAATTGACCACAGGGCTGCTACCGGGCTAACTAATATCCATTATTCAAACGCACGAACCATGCTATGGTTGAAAATAAAAGAACGGACAAAATGTTCTATGGAACACACGCGGACATGTGCATGGAGTTGGTTGGCCTCCCTTGACACGTTTACACGTCTACAGAATGCGGCACGCTGCAGAGAAAAGGGCGCGCTAGCAATCAGGCCTGAACTGTCCGCGAAAGAAAAGCACGAGCGGTGAACGACAGCTTGCATTCCGTGTGTGAGAAACTGAGAGAGAAAAGAGAAGGTAAAGGGAAGACAAAGAGGAGGAGGAGGAGGAGGAGGAGGAAGAACAAGAGAGAAAAGAGAGAGCAATTTCCACTCACCGCAGGTTCAGGGTCAGCTGATTGTCCTTCGACCGCAGCAGGTCACCCACGGAGAAGGTAGCGTTGCCAAGGAAAATGCTCTGTGGACCCAATAACAGAACAACAACAGTGAGTCAGCCAGTCAGATCGCTAGCTGTTAGCATGCTAGATTCCCAGTGCTTTTAAAAGGAGACTCCCGTGTGTAATAAAGTGTCACTACTGTAGACAGTTAAGAGCTCAAAGCACATCTGAGTAGATGAACTAAGCCATCTGAACTAAGCCTACAGAGTACCTTTGGTATTCCCTTGGTTATGCAAAGACACCAGTGAGACGCGTTCATCATTGAATAGTCACAATGATATATGCAGCATTACACAGAGACTTCATTATAGACCCGATCACAGGCCGGCTCTGGAAAAAGCCTCTTACTTAAAACACCATTGTCTCATCAGCAGCAGGCCAAGCCTCTCTCACCAGTTACAAAGGGAACGACGCCCTGCAGGGTTTTAGACCTTGCATCACACACACACACACACACACACACACACACACTCACGCACACACTCACGCGCACGCACGCACGCACGCACACTCACACACACTCACACACACACACACACACACACACACACACACACACACACTGCTGCCAACACCTGGACGCTGCAGGCTTGATGTGAATTGGGGGTGTCAGTGCAGAAGAACTGGGTCACGGTGAGAGAGGTACAGAACGAGCCCATCAATAACTGAGAGGGATGGACGACACACACACACACACACACGCACACACACACAAACGCACATATACACACACACACACACTCACACACACGCACGCAAGCACACACGTACGCCCGCACACACACACACACACACACCCATCCTCCTCACTTGCTCGCCCTCTCACACACACACACACACACACACACACACCTTTGTTACACAGTACAAGGTGAGAACCTGAGGTCAGGCCAAGGACATATGAGTTCAGCACAGAGCCTAAAGACAGAGTGTGTAATTACAGAGACAACCAACAAAAGAGGCCACATCCCTCGATATAACATTCCAACATTAATTAAAGCCTCTATTATTCCCCTTAATGAGAGCGACTATGATGGCTCCAGCCTATTCAAGGTCTCGGATGCTGCGTTTGATACCGGTATGGACGGCCTTCTTCAACTGTCTCTCTCTCACTCACACACACACACACACACACACACACACACACACAGACAGACACAAAGCACGTTCAATGAGAAAAGAAAGCGTTTAAACTTCAGCACTGCACAATGTTCTCTCCGTGCCTCGAAAGAGACCGAGGGGGGAGAATGTCAGCGGAAAAAACAACAACCCGAGCACAAAGCCCTTATCTAAGACATCTGTCTATTCATTCGGTGCTATCTTGCAAAAAAAAATCGCTCGATATCCCTGCAGAGTGATTCTCGGGTGCAGGCCAGTGGAACGCCACAGTGTCAATCGAAGTCACACAGGCCAACAGATGTCAGCAACCCCTTCCTTGATTGGTCGGGCCTGCTGTCCTTGTCGCCATGGAAGCAGCAGGCTTTTGCCACAGCTCAGCAAGGGTCCTGCTGATGGCAAGGTCAAAAGGTCGGGTGTTGCTGGTGGGTAAGTGTGCCAGCAGGCGGAGGGGGGGGGCAGGGTTGGGGATGGGGCCCTGAGACATGAGAGCAACAACAACTGCCATCTT
>NC_137676.1:63182741-63210241 GCF_963989245.1 Nansenia antarctica
TAACGACCTTCTGCATTCAACACATCAATGCCATTTCTCACACATAATGTGCAGTTTGCTGTAATAGTCTTGTTGAATGTTCACATAGTTGTGTGTTCAATAATATGTGGAAGACGTACTATGCTGTGTAATGTAATTGTGCTCCTATTAAATTACTCATTTCATCACACCAACATGCAGACAGTAAAAGTCCATTTATAGAACGACCAGTATGCAGACATTAAGAAATTCACAACTATGCACAACTACCATTCATTCAGAGACACACACACACACACACACACACGCACACACAACTCACCAAGCACAACTACTGTATATTCACACACACACACACACACTCACACTCAGGCACATACACACACAACACACACACGCACACAGGCACATACACACACAACACACACACACACACACACACACACACACACACACACACACACACCATTCTTGAAGCAAAGAGGAAGCCGACTTACAGTCCCACAGTATGGCGCGCAGTCCTGCTCAGCGAGGAACAGAGAGAGAGAGAGAGAGAGAGAGAGAGAGAGAGAGAGAGAGAGAGAGAGAGAGAGAGAGAGAGAGAGAGAGAGAGAGAGATGGAGGTAGGTAGAGATCCAGGGAGTCCCTCTACCTACAGAGCGCCACAATGACCTCCCTTCTTATCCTCTTTGGTACTCTGTTTAGACACTGTTGAGGCTCTATCTGTAGCTCCGGTGCATACATGCGCACACACACACACGCTCACACACACACACACACACACACGCTCACACACGCACACACACACACACAATCGTGCTCAAAACGGCGGCAGCGGAACATGCAGTCCGTGCGGAGTCTGAGGACAGACCAGAGTGAGCTACTGCTGCTTCTCTGCCACTGCCGCTGCTGTTGTGGCTGCTTGCCGAGGGAGGGAGGGAGGGAGGGAGGGAGGGAGGGAGGGAGGGAGGGAGGGAGGGAGGGAGGGAGGGAGGGAGGGAGGGAGAGGGGAGGGGGCAGGGAGAGAGCAAATGACGGTATGCAGGGGAGACTGAGAGGAAGAGAGAGAGAGCGAGAGAGAGAAAGAAAGAACGAAAGAAAGAGGAGAGGGATACACAGAGAGAGAGAGAAAGAGAGAAGAGTGACGGAGAGAGAGAGAGAGAGAGAGAGAGAAAGAGACATAGGAGAGTGAGGGAAAGAGAGAGAGAGTGCAACAGAGGGATGGGAGGGAGGGAGAAAGAGGGGAAGAGGCAGGGAGAGAGCAAATGAGACTAGGCGAGGGAGACTGAGAGGGAGGAACAGAGAGAGAAAGAAAGAAAGAGGAGAGGACGGTGAGAGAGAGAAGGAGAGAGAGAGAGCGAGAGAGAGAGAGCAACAGAGGGAGGGAGGGATCACAAGTCCCACGTCTTGTCTGCAGCCTGTGAGTCAGACAGCCCAGGGGGAAAATCACTTATTATGGCTACTTGAATTAACCAACAGCCCTGTCCACTCTACCCACACATGCACATGCACACACTCACACGCACACGCACTCACACGCGCACACGCACACACACACGCACGCGCGCACACACGCACACACACACACACACACACTCGCACGTACACACGCACACACGTAGGTACGCACATACGCATATAATAAATTCCACTGTTTTAGAATTAGTACTTATCTCAGTCCAACCATGGATTTAAACCGGGTCTAATTGACTGTGTTCACACTGGGAATCAGTCATTCATCTGGAACAAAAGCCAGATACTCCAGGGGAGCTTATCATCTCACACAGGTAAGCAGCCAGAGCACCACCCAACTCCAGATGGGTTGTGTGTGTGTGTGTGTGTGTGTGTGTGTGTCTTCTTATAAGAGCACTGTCTCAGCTTTAAACCTAGAAGCTTCCAGCTCAACAGTGACAGGGTCATTGAGAGTTCAGTGTGAAACCTCACAAGGTGGGGGGGGGGGGGGGGTTTGGCTTTAAACTTTAAAAGGCTTCTGTGCTGATGACATGTGTCTTCTACTGCACTGGATCATGTTAGTGGTTCGAGGAGGAGGAGGAAGAAGAAAGCAAAGAGAGAGAAGAAAGAGAAACATGATTGTGGTTTTGTGCATACGACAGAACAATACAGATGGAGACAGTCACAGAGACTTCTTTCTCTGCTTGTTTATTTCTCTCTCTCGCACACACACACACACACACACACACACACACACACACACACACACACACACACACACACACACAATCACACAATCACACACCCTCTCTCTCTTACAATCACACACACACACACACTCTATTTCACACAATCATACACACCACTCTTTCCCGCTCTCTCTATCGCACATGTTCACACACACACACTTTCTCCCTCACACACAGGAACACAGTCACACGGTCACACACACACACTTTATTTTTCTCACATACACATACACACACACACACACAAACACACACACTTTCTCCCTCACACACACACACACACACACACTTTCTCCCTCACACACACACACACACACACACACACACACACACACACACACACACACACAGAGCTGAGAGAAGAGGAGGGGTGTGTCACACATGGGCGAATCCCGTTTATCTGCCCTGGGCTCCGTGTGTCCTCATGTCCCCTTTCATCTCTCCATAACAGGTCAGCTGACACACTGAACCCTCCTCCCTTCCTTCCCCGTCCCCCTCCCAGTCCCTATCCTTATCACAACGGTTACATAACTTCAGGCTCACACCACCAGGACAACCCAAGTGTGGATGAGGCAAGATCTTCTGCCTCTTTTAGGGATCCTGGGAATGGTTCTCACTGAACTGTAAACTCACACGCACACGCACACACACACACAAACACCACACGCACCACACACACACACGTGCACACACACACGTGCACACACGCACACACGCACGCACACACACAAACACCACACACACACACACACACACACAAACACCACACGCACACACGCACGCACACACACACACACACACACACACACACACACACACACACAAACACCACACGCACGCACACGCACACACACACCAAAACTGATTTGGAATGTATCTCTGCAATGCGTGTTTCTCTGAGTCTTATCTCCAGAGTCAACAGGCTGTACACGGCATCCCAAGGTTTTTCCCTGACTACGTCATATGGCCAGGAAAACCTCAGGCCCTTCCTAGTGCTTAGGACCACGGTTACATGGGCGGTCCTGTGTCTGAGTGAAGCGGTGAGGAGAGTCACCTGGTCTTCCTCCTATTGACCCAGGACCTGTTTGTTGACTTGCTAAGTTGCTGTCTCACACACTTATGGCTTACCAATCTTTTCAATGTTTTAGTTATGAAAGACATCAAAAGACTACCACCATCTGCGTGGTAAAGTGTGGGTGATCGATGAATCGAGGTTAAAAATACGACTGATGAAGCAAAGATGGGATGCAACATCATCATCTTTTAAAAATGATCATCAAGGATTCAAAAATGTAATCGAAAGAAGTCTACATTCCTAACGGATCAATGCACACATCAAACAGTAACACAGAAAAAAATCCCGAGATTTTTTTTTTTTAAAGCAAGACAACATAAAAGATGCTATAAAACACAAAAAAACACAGCTAGATGAAATATGAGAAATATGCAAATTGACTACAAACAAACACTTCAGTGATTTCAGTGATGAATCGCCTGTCTCAGTCTCACCCTGTTCCTTAGTTTATGTTTGTCTTTGCTCATGATATTAATGTATAGTTTCCTGTTTATTTATGTATCACTCACCTTGTCTCTCATTTCAGACACCTCACTAGGCCTACCTGTCTCTGTTAGGGCTTTCACACCGGCAGTTCCGAACGCCGGTTTGCGTTCGCGTTCGGAAACCTCCGAACGTTGGCGCTGTCTGGCGAACGAGCCCGCGTTCATACCAGTGTATCGTTCACCAGACAGCGCCAACGTTCGGAGGTTTCCGAACGCGAAAGCGAACCGGCGTTCGGAACTGCCGGTGTGAAAGCCCTATGAGTGTCCCGCCTGTGTGATGCTCTACCCCGCCCTGAAGTTTCACCTGTCCTTCACCGTCCTTCCCTGTGTATTTAGCCTGTGTGTTCCCCTGTCTCTGTGCCAGTTCGTTTTTGTTCCTTGTGCCAAATGTACCAGCGATTTACCCAAGTGTTGTTTGTATTCCCGGTATTCACTAGCTTCCCTGTCTCTGTCTTCTTATCGGATTATCTGCCTCCTCTTTGACAGCCAACCTGTGTACAGAAGCCTGCCTTAAAGTAAGTAAAGTAAAGACTATTCTTCTGATTCAACTTTTTGGTCTCTGAGTCATCCTCTTGAGTCCTTTGCCTGTGTTCTCCTGCCAGTACAGAAACATGTATGGAATCACTGCGATGTAAGTCGCTTTGGATGAAAGCCTCAGCTAAATGGCATATATATTATATGATATTATATATGACGGTCAGTTAAAATGCATGTCTGTCAACGTTAAATGTATGTTCATGGTGAAATTGCTCACGGCAGCCACTATAAACTACAGACACATCTCCTCTGTGGCGGGAACCCAAAGTGACATGTTCCCAGGTATTATCCCGTCTCGTGAAAGTGTGACACTGACTCTCCGCCACACACTTTTCGTAAGAAGAAGCCAACCAATGCATTCTGGGAGCTTATTACCGTACCTCTCCTGGCGCATTCCAAATCAAAAGAAACTGAGTGCAAAGGCGTCACATCAAACCAACCTTGTCTACATTACGCCCGGGAAAAGGAGAGAGCTAGGAAGGAGAAAGAAAAGGTAGTGTTGCTATCATCACTATCCATAAACACAAGATGATGACATCGGGAATAATGCTGAATCTATCACTCTCTGACACGCACAAATGAGCAGGCTGAACGTGAGCTGCCTCAACCTAAACTGAACACAATAAACTCCTTGGCACCAGCAGGTTCACGTTCTTCCCTCAGAGGCTCCAGTTATGATACAGTAGGAGCCGGAGAGGACATCGGTCCCCTGTGTGCCAGGAACAAGGTAAATACTAAAACAGTAGATTGACTGCCGAGAAAGAGAAAGAGAGAGAGAGAGAGCGAGACCCCCTCCAGGGTAAACTAATAACCTACCGGAATACAGTATATTGTGATAAATGCTGCTTCTTTTATGATCCTTTCACTGGCAGTAACAGAGTATATCCACGGCACGATAGGACAGGGTTCCAGGAAATGCATGGGCTCCGTTCAGGCAGAGTGAAAATGCACACACAAACGAGTGCACACACACACACACACACACACACACACACACGCATACACATTCCACAGCCTGTCCACACATGACCCCGAACCATGACACCTATTTCAAACATTACATCACTAATACACCCCCCCCTCCTCCCTCCCTCCCCGCCCCTCCTCCCTCCCCTCTCCTCCCCTCGCCTCCCTGCCTTCTCTTACCTCATTCCCCTTGCCGCCACTGATCCAAGGGCAGCAGCAACAGGAGCGGCAAGCTCGGGCCATGCTCCCTTTGGCTCATGCACTCTCACACCAACATGCTGAGACTCGGTCCCAGAGAACAAACCTCCAGAGAGAGGAGGCTGGAAGGTCAGTTGGTACTCTGTATATAAACCCCCAGAAACTAAACCATTCAGGTGTACCTGGAAGGTCAGTTGGTACTCTGCCTCCGTCCCCAGGAACTAAACTATCCAGCTGTAGCTAGAAGCACCGGGCATTGAAAAATACGGTAGGCCCCCCCGCTCTAACAGATAGAGTTCCGGGCTGGTTGAGAAACAGCCCCAGGGCCGTAGTAAACACAGCCTGACTCCGGTGCTTCGTGCTGGGGGAAAGCACCTTCCAGACACCCCCCCCCCCCGCACCCCCACACTCTATGTGGTTCCAGTCCATAAAGTGTAATCATTAATCCCACTGTAGACTACAGTAGGTGATAAAGGAAAAAAAAACAGCAAGGCTCCCCTCTCCTTTCAGTCACAGCTAGTAAAAACACACCCTGTTGAACACAGGGTTCCACAGACTGCAGCGCGGACCGCCGATCCCCGTTCAAATCGGTCACCAAACAAGAAAACCTCCACGACTCAGCACGGAGCCGTGACAAAGTGCGGTCTAACTCTGTTGTTATCACTATCAGTCGAGGTCACGTGACTCCGTTCATTTGGCAAGTATTGCATAGCACCTGGAGGCTGCGGGAGGAAGGGAGGGTTGGGGTGTGGTGTGTGGAGGAGGGGGGGGGGGGTGTGTGTGGAGGGGGGAGGGGGTGGAGTGGAGAGAAGTGGTTATCAGCTGTTTATCAACATGTGGGTTTAGCTCACTTCCCCTTTCCACAGCATTCACTTACGAGAGCAGACAACTCTGTAATGGGAAGTGATGCGCTCGGTGGCTCTATCGCTTCTAAAACATCTACCTCTTCTTGAGATATGCACACCTTCTGCTAAGTTTAGCGAGCAGAAGGTGTCTACTTCTCCAGAAGGGGTAGACAACAGAGTTAGACTGCATTTCGTCAAAGGCTTCTTGCTGAGTCGTGGAGGTTTTCCTGCTTGTGTCGGGATGTCGATGCGACTGATTTGAACGGGCATCGACTGTCCGTGCTGCAGTCTGTGGACCCCTGGGTTCAACAGGGTGTGCTTTACTAGCTGTGACTGAAGAGTGAGGGGAGCCTTGTCTATTCGACAGCTGTGTATCTATTCTGTACCAGATTAAACAAGATTGCGGGCTCCGTTTGTCTTCCTCAACTTTGTTTAATCTGATGCAGAATAGATGCTGTTGAAAAGACAGTGTCTGACATGAACACAGGGAACTCCGATACCTCTATGGTGTTAGTAATAGTACCGGCCCCCCCAGCCACACCAAACGATCACAAACAACAGATACAACATATATGAAATCACTATCCGATTTGATCCCTGAAATTTCGACTGTGACTTCTTATACAACCTAGCAACCAAACAATTCAACCTGGTACAGTAACTCAATATGAAACCTTGTTTCTAAACAGCTTAACCGACGGACGGTCTGTCGAAAGAAAAATATCCTCTGTGTCTGTAAATAAACTGCCAAAACATATGAAACACACACGGACAGACCCTGATCATCTCCGTTGTCCTTCAACAGGATGACTCCCATAGATAATGAACGGACGGCACAGTTCGGTGTGGGCCGGGGCCGAAGGGGACAACAGCATGCTACATGCTAACTCCCTTCCCAAGTGAATGGTGACAAAAGCTAAACGCTATGCTACGATCTGACGCAGCGGTTAGCGATAATGTGCTAACTCAAGCCTGAAGCTGTTGATAGCAGCCCTGTCGGAGAGGGCTACAGGGCTCCTCTGAAACTAAGCAGCTGGGATCAAAGAGTTGATGGTTCTGCCTGTGAAGTTTAGGGAGACGATTAAGGAGATCAATGGGCCGGTACTGAGGTGGCCCAGGTCAGGCCCGTCAAGACTGTGGTTCAAGCATCATCAGTTTAGGAAGGTCTGTTCTTAGCGGCCCGTGTGAAAGATCAGAGGTTTGGGATGAACCGGGAGTGGTGTGTGTGTGTGTGTGTGTGTGTGTGTGTGTGTGTGTGTGTGTGTGTCTGTCACGTTGAAGGGTAACCGAGTTAGCATCAATCTGGAACTTGGAGCTTAAGGTCAAAAGAATAATATAGATGGATCCATCATGTATGATAGTACAGAGGTTGTGTGTGTGTGTGGTGTGTGTGTGTGTGTGTGTGTGTGTGTGTGTGTGTGTGTGTGTGTGTGAATGCGAGGATGAGAGGAAATATTGAGCAGTGGGAGTGTTTCAAAAAGCACTGCCATGAATGCTTGTGAGTGGGCTGTGTGTGTGTGTGTGTGTGTGTGTGTGTGTGTGTGTGTCTGTGTCTGCGTCTGTGTGTGTGTGCGTGTGTGTGTGTGTGTGTGTGTGCGTGGGAAAAGGAATCATGTGTGTGTGTGTGTGTTTGTGCGAGACAGCATGTGGGGGTTGATGGTGGGGATTCCCACAGCACTTCTGACTAACACTCACACTGCTAATTGTGGTTCGGCGGGCATGGAGGGCATACAACCTCCAGTTGGCGTGTGTGTGTGTGTGAGTGTGTGTGTGTGTGTGTGTGTGTGTGTGTGTGGTGCGATCTGTTAATAGCATCATTAGTGGTAGTCAATCCAAGGGCGGCCCTGAATATCTGCCTGCAGCTCATCCTAAAACATATACAGTAGCTGTCCTCAAGGAGTTATACATGTTTGTGTGCGTGTGTGTGTGTGTGTGTGTGTGTGTGTGTATGTGTCACCCTGACTGTGCAAGTGGTGAACTGTGATCATGTTAACACACACACACACACACACACTCTCTCTCTCTCATTGTGTAGGCGTTTACACGCTGGTCAGGAGTGCGCCCTGTTCCTCTCTCCTGGGAGCATTTTAATGATACTCCCCCTGCAGCACTGCACATTTAGACATCTCGAAAAAGACACACACACACACACACACACACACACACACAACTGGAGGTTGTAAACAGAACTGGAGGGAGAGATAGTTGGTAGGCTCGGCTGTGTGTGTGTGTGTGTGTGGGGGGGGGGGGGGGGGGGGGGGTATTTAATAACATTTCCAAATGAAAAATGCATTATGAAATTGATCTGGACAAATCCCATTTGGAGAAGATTGAGATGGGCTTATGTGAAGGGTTTTTCGGAGAGGATGACAAGGTTTGATTGTGTGTGTGTGTGTGTGTGTGTGTGTGTGTGTGTGTGTGTGTGTGCGCGTGTGTGTGTGTGTGTGCGTGTGTGAGTGTGCATGTGTGAGTGTGTGTGTGTGTGTCTGTGTGTGTGTGTGTAGAGAGACAGTGGGGTAGGCTTTGTTGTACCACAGAGTTATAGAACACACTCTCAGATCGGTCTCCTAAACAGCTTATTTTCCAGTTGGTGTTAACACCGCCGACAAGGTTATTTGAACTAAATATTATATTTCTGTGAAAGTCGAATTTGTAGTCGGTGGGAGGAGAGATAAAATGTGAATACATTACGAGGAATTGAGCCTTTTTGTTGTATGTGTGCCGCGCTCATGAATAGTGCATTAGGGCCCTCTTCAAAAACCACGCAGATAAGATCAAAACAAATGTGTTTGTATTTCCTACGGGGAGGAATGACGCTTTAAGATGTTTAATGGCTTCCCAACTCTCCGAGGACGTCGCAGAGAGCAAATGATGTTGGCTGATTTCTGATTATCACATAATTCTATCTGCTCAAACAGAACAGAGACAACAAAGAAACAAGGTCCTCTCTCTCTCCCTCTCTCTCCCTCTCTCTCTCCCTCTCTCTCTCTCTGACTGAAAGAGGAAAAAAGACATTTCATTAGAGAAAAAGAAAGACGAAAAGAAAATGTGACAGTATGAGCTACTTAAACCCACAAATTCCCTGTAGATGAACTAATGCCCTTGGCTGGGTCCTTCATGTGAGGAAAACAAGTGCTCTGGGGTGGGGGTGGGGGTGGGGCAGCTGCAACTTCATGGACGGTTTCAAACTCCTTGGATTGTTTGATTTGCGCTTCTGAAACACACATCACAGACTGTCTGGATGAGCTGCCATAAACCACTGGTTTACATCCATGGTGTCTCTTGTGGATTTCTCCATGTGTTCATATAAGCACACACCCACCAGTGGCGTAGCGCAAAATCCCGGGGCCCCCCCGCAAGGTGGCGGCGGGGGCCCTTTCGCAACGGAGTAAAAAAAAAAAAAAAAAAAATGCGTTTTTTAGAGGCCGATGCGTTATTGACGTTGCGAAATTTCGCAATATGCACTCTACATTCTAAATGCTTGACTTAGCAAAAGGTACAAACAAGTGAGAGCAATAGCCTATAACTAAAACCAAATGGTAGACTACACTATATCAGTAGAATGTATTATAAGTAGAATAGTACACGCTTTATTTATTTTAACAAAGTGTGGTGTGCACAGCAGTGTGATATCTGTAAACATATCTGTAGACTCTCCGCTAAGGGTTGCCAGATGGGATTGAGAATTTCCAACCTAATCAATCTAAAAACTTCTAAATCCACCAAAAACCAGCCAATCTGGCAACCCTGTCTCCGCTGCATCAGAGTCTACTTGTTGCGTAAAATTGGCCAGGGTTAGTCAAATCCTTTGTTGGACATCTCGTTTCTTAAGTCCTGGTATATTGTGGCATTTCTTTACTGTTTGCCATCTGGTCTAGGAATACCCAGGGAGACGCAGACAGCAGAAGTAGAATAGAATAGTAGAATAGAAAAAGAAACAGCTATATATAGCCTAACCATGCTGAATTATGTACCTGTATGATGCACTGACAGCCTGTGACTGTGAACCTGGCCGGACCCTGCCTTTCTGCCTGAGTTTGAGTATGATGCTGCCCAAATAAATGTTATTGTTTAGTGCTGTACGCTTTCGTGGTATTATATTGTGTGAATTATCATCTGTATGTTGTTTTTCTTTCACTCGACTAACCGCCGAGATAATACTTGAGACATGTACTTCCGTAAACATACATTTTTTATTGGATTTTTTTACAATATCGGACCGACAGTCCCACATATAGCGGCTATAATGTCCGAATAGAGAATCTATCACCACCTAAAGAATGCTTATTGTACTTTGTATTGTATTTTCGCTTGCTCATTTTCCTTGTGTCTCGCTGCCTACGTGTGACGTCAAAGTCATATTGCTATTGGATACGGCTAACCATGTATATATTTTTAAATATAGGCCTATATATTAAAATTAAGGTTGACACAATGAAGGGCCACTTATTTTCTTTGTTTTATATATTTCTAAATTATTACAAAAAAATAAAAATAAAAAATGGATCCAATGTTAGGGGGCCCCCTAGTGGCTGGGGCCCCCCCCGCGGTGCGTCGCTTGCGGGCCCGTCCGCTACGCCACTGACACCCACGCATGCATACACACAGACACGCAGGCATGCACGCGCACTACACACGCACGTCGCACACACACACACACTACACACATGCGCACACACTACACACATGCAGGCACGCACACACAGACACGCACACACATGCACACAAACAAACACACACACACACACTCCCTCCTTACACCAGACCCAGGCAGCTGGCAGGCTCGCTATCGGCTTGGTTTGCGACAGAAAGTCACAGTCACACTTTGCCAACTCACATCAGCGCTTTCCACCCGCATCTCTCTCAAAGGAAACCATCACCACGCACACGAACTGAGCACAAGCAGCAGGGAGAGAGAGAGGGGAATTTTCCTCAAGCACCACCACCCCCCCACCACCCCCCTCCCCCCTCCTGAGAAATCTAACTAAGCTACTTTCCCGGGGAGCAGATTAGTGTCCTGTGGCCCAGTAATTCATTTGTCTGATAATCTGCTATCGCAGGTGACACTGTAACACTCCACCTGATATGATGGTCTGGGAAGGGGGGGGGGGGGCATTAAGGTGGCAGTAGTGTGTGTGTGTGTGTGTGTGTGTGTGTGTGTGTGTGTGTGTGTGTGTGTGTGTGTGTGTGTGGGTGTGGGAGGGGAGGAGTTATTTAATAACATTTCCCAAATGAAAAATGCATGATGAAATTGATCTGGAGATATCCCATTTGGAGGAGATTGGGATGGGCTTATTTGAAGGATGACAGGGTTTAGTGTGTGTGTGTGTGTGTGTGTGTGTGTGTGTGTTCTTTGTGAGTTGCTTCTCACCATTGAAAGAATCTTCTCCTAAGCAAGCCTACAGTCTGACGCAGACAAGAACAATGGAACAGTGGCGTTCATCAAAACACAGGTTCCCTGCAAGGCCATTCAACACAATACAACTAAGGCAATTCAACACAATCCAACTAAGGCCATTCAACACATTCCAAAACACACACAACAGCTACCACATGAAGGCTTTATCATTGATTCATCCATTCTCAGATTCTACGATGTCCATTCTTTCTTTCTTTTACAGTCCACTCATGTGTCCTGTTCCGCAATTCATAATCACTCTCTGTTGTACTGTATAGGGCCAGAGCCTTTTCTCTAGAAGACCTATTAGTCCTCCCCAACAGTATGTGTTGTATTGTACACAATGCTGTTGTTTACATACAAGTGTGGTGGCCTTAGTTTGGTGGGTTAGGGTTAGGGTTAGTCCGTCATAGCTCTTTCTGCACATCCATCTGGATGCTCTCAACAGTTGTAATGTCTTCTCTGTGTTGCAGACACACGGTTTAACGGGTGGCTGGGTTTAACGCCTACGCGCTGTTCCGAGGGCAGTTTACCCAGTGGACTAGCCGCACCTCGCGCCACACTAAACCATCGTTTTAAACAGTAGCTGGACATTTTTCCGACGACAACGACTGCGAATATTGATTGTGCGAAATCAGTCAAGCGAGTTGTTTTAATGGGTGTGAAGAGGAGGAGCGTACTGGAGCGTTATCGTGGCGTTATCTCTCACCAACAAGCTGTAGATGTTTGGCAACAGTGAACAGGATGATGTGGGACGCTGAGTGTCAGGGACTGACAGAGCTTTTCACACTACTGCACTATTTCAAAGTATTTTCCTCCACTCTCGATGTGATATTTCTTCCGTTTGAAAATGTCCTGTCGTACAGTAAGGACCGTGGCAGGATGTAATGGCGTCACGGAGAGGCAGCTCTGCATTAGTGTCTTTTCTAAAACGTTTTGCTCTCTCTCCCTGGTTCGAGGGCAGTCATTATTCCTTGTTGTCAAGTCTCTGTGCTGGCTTCAACTGTTCCACAAGTGTGTAATTACATTTGTATTCATGTTGAAGCCAGACAAGCCAAACCTCTTGGTGAAATGTGGTCTTCATGAGAAAAGGCAACAGGAGAGAACTTCCAGACGTTACATTATTTGTTTTTGTGTTCATATCTGTGTTTGAGGGAACAGGAAAGGGACACTTTTCATTTCCAGTGTTACAGCTACAGCATCGGACGTTCCATACACCATTCTCAGTGTACGATGTTTTTGCAACAGATTTTTTCCTAGGCCCTCTTAAAAGCTTTATATCGAGGAAGTCAAAATCATCTCCTTCTCAGTGATGAAGTGGATGTGTGAGTTGTAGCCGCAATAAACTAATACATGTATAATACGGTACTGTATATTCTAACATACTCATTACACAAATCACATTGCAACATAATATACTGCAGACACACACACAAACATACATACCGTATCTATATATATGAATCATCAGTCCTCAGCCATTTTAGACCAATTTCTAATCTCCCTCTTTTAAGCCAAATTTTAGAGGAACTAGTTTTTAATCAGTTAAATGATTTAAAAAAAAAAAAAGAATTCTGTCAGGTTTCCGGGCCCATCACAGCATTGAAACGGCCGTATGTACAGTATATGCTGCCCCTTGGCAGTGTCATCAGTCGAGGTGGCATACATTTTCACAGCTACGCTGATGACACTCAACTCTATATTGCTCTGTCTCCCGATGACACACGCCCTATTGATGCCCTCCATGAGTATATTTTAGACATTCATTCTTGGATGGCTCAGAACTTCCTTCAGCTCAACCAGAAACAAATGGAGGTATTCGTCATTGAGAGAGAAAGTGACCTCTAAATTGAAGTCACTGGCACAGGATGGATAAAAAACCTAGGTGTTATCATGGATTCCAATGTAACTTTCGATGCCCACATCAGGAATGTGACGAGTGCGTTCGTTTCCCTCCCAGGCCAATATTGAGAGACTAGTGCACACTTTTTATCATTAGCAGAATGGACTATTGTAATGCCCTTCTCTGTGGTCTACCAAAAAAGCCATAGATCAAACTTCATCTGCTCGTGTCTTAACCAGGACCAGAAGGAGGGCACATATTACACCTGTTTTAAAATAGCTGCACCGGCTACCTGTTAGTTGTAGAAAACATTTTAAGATTATTTTATTGGTTTACAAAGCACTAAATGGTCTCGCTCCCAACTGATGGTTGATGGTAGCTGCTGGATTGAAATCAGGTGTAGTGCTGAGGCACAAATTTCATTTCAAATTTCATTTCAAGCCTGCAAACTGCGACACTTTAAATGAATGTGCAATAACACTATGTGCAATATGACAACCCTAGGGTACATAAGGTTCAGAGAATAGGAAATGTTAGAATAGGTATAGCATAGCATAGAGTACAGCACAGTGTTTTATTTGTATAGTATAGTATAGTGGATAGTGTACATAGCCTTTATTTATGTAAACCAGCTCCTTTCCCTTCTTGTTTTTTAGTTTTTTTTTCCTAGCACCAGGGGAGCCCCCCCTCCCAAATTTCCTTGTTTGGTACCTGTACTATGTCAATGACAATAAAGACCATTCATTCATTCATTCATTCATTCATAAATGTCTGACATGGTTTTAAGATATGTGCCCACTAGATCCCTCAGGTCCTCTGGTAATGGTCTCTTGGTTGTTCCAATTGGCCTTTAAAAGGAAGCTTAAAACACCCATTTTTAGCCTAGCATGTATCTAGTGTTTATCTCAACTTGCACTTTTACTCTAATTCCTTACCTTTTATTTCTTGTTTTATCCCCGTTTTTGGGGGGGTTGTTATTTTATTTTCATGTTCCTTTCTTTAACTTGCTATTGTTTTTTATGTTCAGCACATTCATGGAGTTACATTCAATGTATGAATTATGCTATACGAATAAAGTTTAATTGATTGATATATATATATCCATGCCTCCATCCCTGGACCAACTGTCCCTCCATCACAGCACCAGCTGTCCCTCCCGGGCCTCCCAAGTGCTGGAGCTGGAGACTAGAAACTAGAAACGACACAGTTCTGCTGAGGTAATGAGAACGGCATTACAAGAGAAAAGAAAACATTCAATAATTACCGGCATAAATCACAGAGAGACCCCGGGAGAGTAAACACACACACAAATGCACACATGCACACACACACACACACACACACGCCCACACACGCCCGCCCGCCCGCCCGCCCGCCCGCCCACCCACCCACCCACCCACACACACACAGACCCAGACACACACACACACACACACACACACACACACACACACACACACACAACCACACACACACCCACTCCCCTGGATGAATAAATGAGAAATGATGACAGCTTGTGCCAGAGACATCTAGTGAGGTATGATGGGTAATTAAAGATTAAAAACTGGGCGAAAAAAGCGTCCCATCGCCTGTTCGGGGGAGGTAAATAGGACACAGCAGATATGTAATTGTGCCATCCATCAAACGCAATCTATTTGGCTGCCTGGCCACGAAGCAAAAATTAAATGCACATAAGTGACTATAATTTATGGGAAGAGGATGGAAGAGAGAGAGCCGTGAGAGTGGCACTTTCTGTGTTCTTTTCATAATCACACACACAGGCACAACATTCCTACAGGGCACGCTCGCCAGCCAACTGCTGCAGTGTGTGTGTGTGTGTGTGTGTGTGTGTGTGTGTGTGTGTGTGTGCGAGGGTAATCACACACAGGCCTGGCGTTTGTTACACAACCCCAGGAGGTATTGTTGTGGCACCTAATAACTTTATCATCATCTCGATAAATCTCACACACACACACACACATACACTCACACACACGCCCGCACGCATACATACACACAGGCACACCCGCACACACACACGGACGTGCACACACACACACACACACACACACGCGCATGCACGCACACACATACACACACACACACACACACACCAGCTCCATCTTCTAGAATTGCAGAGGTTGTTTCCCCCACGTCAGAGCTAAGCGGAGTACTGTTGCAGAGTGTCCGCCAGTTTTTTTTACCTCCGTCCACAACATTGCCAAGGCGGATAGACGGAGCAGTAATATCACCTGCATCTTCAGCCTGGCCTTCTGGCCCGAGAAGCTGTCTAAAGTGCTTCTCTCCTTCCTCACCTGCAGCGCTGCACCACCAGTCACAGAAAGAGAGAGAGAGAGAGAGAGAGAGAGAGAGAGAGAGAGACAGAGAGAGACAGAGAGAGACAGAGAGAGACAGAGAGTGACAGAGAGAGACAGAGAGTGACAGAGAGAGAGACAGACAGAGAGAGACAGAGAGAGAGAGAGAGTGACAGAGAGAGACAGAGAGAGAGAGAGAGAGACAGAGAGTGACAAAAACTGAGAGGCCTGGCTCTCTTGTCAAGGTGTCAGTCGTTTACCAGACAGAGGGCGCGGCCAACCCTTTAGATATCTACCTTTCAACTGCTGTGACACTGAGACACTGGGGAGGTGTGTGTGTCTGTGTAACTGTGTGTGTGTGTGTGTGTGTGTGTGTGTGTGTGTGTGTGCGTGCGTGCGTGCGTGCGTGCGTGCGTGCGTGCGTGCGTGCGTGCATGCGTGCGTGTGTGAGAGGGTGTGTGTGTGTGTGTGTGTGCATGTGTGTGAGAGAGAGAGGCCACCTTCCTTTCAGTGGTAAGATGACAAGCAGCTCTTATCTGGGCCTTGCCACTTACGCAGACCGTCAGCGCTAAGCCTCCCGCCCAATCACGACCAACCACTCCATATTCTTTTGATTGGCTCCATTGACCTCGGCTTTGATTGCGCGGGATGGCTGGCTGTTATCTCTGACAGGCCTGTGGCTGTTTGTGTGTGTGTGTGTGTGTGTGTGTGTGTGTGTGTGTGTGTGTGTAAGTGAGTGTGTGTGTGTGTGTGTGTGTGTGTAAGTGAGTGTGTGTGTGTGTGAGTATGATTGAGTGTGTGTGAGTGTGAGTTTGAGTGTGTGTATGTGCGTGTGTGTATGTGTGTGTGTGTGTGTGTGTGTGTGCGAGTGCGTGTGCGAGTGTGATTGTGAGTCTGTGTGTGTGTGTGCATGTGAATGAATGAATGAATGGTCTTTATTGTCATTGATATAGTACAGGTACCAAACAACGACATTTGGGAGGGGGGGCTCCCCTGGTGCTAGGAAAAAAAAAACTAAAAACAAGAAGGGAAAAGAGCTGGTCTACATAAATAAAGGCTATGTACACTATCCACTATACTATACTATACAAATAAAACACTGTGCTGTACTCTATGCTATGCTATACCTATTCTAACATTTCCTATCTCTGAACCTTATGTACCCGAGGGTTGTCATATTGCACATAGTGTTATTGCACATTCATTTAAAGTGTCGCAGTTTGCAGGTTTGAAATGTTCACAGTTGTGTTTCAGTGTTGCACTTGATTTCAATCTAGTAGCTGCCATCAAATTGTCTAGATTGTCCAGGGCCTAGAACCTAGGTCTTTGCTGTGTTCAGGGCCTGAATGGCCCTGGGGTAGAAGCTGAGCTTCAGTCTGTTTGTCCTTGCGAACATGGTCCTGAACCGCCTGTCCGAGGGCAGCCGAGCAAAGTGTTCGTACCCAGGGTGGGATGGGTCTCTGGAGATCTTAATTTTTAATTAATTAATTTTGCCATTTAGCAGACGCTTTTATCCAAAGCGACTTACAATTACGAATTACAGGGACATTCCCCCTGGAGTAACTGAGGGCTAAGTGCCTTACCCAAGGGCACACTAGTAGTGGTGTGGCTTCAGGCGGGATTTGAACTCACAACCTTCCGATCCCAAGTCCAACTCACTATCCACTAGACCACCACTACCCCCTTGATCTTGGAGGCCTTCCTGAGGCAGCATGTGTTGTACAGCTCTTCCAGAGAGGGGAGGGGGGCGCCGGTGATCTTCTGGGCCGATCTCACGACTCTCTGTAGCGCATTCCTCTCTGCGGCTGTGCAGCTGGAGAACCACACGCAGATGCAGTAGGTGAGGATGCTCTCCACTGCGCAGCGGTAGAAGGTCACCAGCATCTCCTGTCCGATGTGGTCTTTCCTGAGGACTCTCAGGAAGTAGAGCCGCTGTTGTGCCTTCTTGATGATGGCTGCTGTGTTGATCTTCCAGGACAGGTCATCCTGTATGTGCACCCCCAGGAATCGGAGGGTTGAGACTCTCTCCACGCTCCCTCCATCGACGAGCAGGGGCTGGACCTCAGATTTTTTCCTCCTGAAGTGTGCGTGCGTGGGTGCGTGTGTGTGTGTGTTTGTGTATGCACAAATCCATTCTGTTGGCCCTCAGAGACAGCAGGAGGGAGAGGTGTAGAGAGAGAGAGGTAGAAAGAGCGAGAGAGTGAGAGGTAGAGAAAAAGAGAGCGAATGAGCGAGAGGTAGAGAGAGAGAGAGAGGTAGAGAGAGAGACAGAGAGAGGTAGAGAGAGTGGGAGCGGCCTCTCTTTAGCTTTCTCTTACTGTACAGAACATTGATTGAACTCGTCCAATTATTTTTCAACCTTCTCATTCCGGCAAGGAGGGTTACATAGAGCACACCTCTACAGAATCAATGAACACTCAGAGATGGGTTGACAAAGAGACTCCACTCAGACCTAAACCTCAAACAAAGATTATACCGTAGCGCCTGACCGCGACATTAATCCTGAACCTTATCATATCTCCCCCATAGGCATACACTCTAAACCCATACTCGGACAGGGTATACAAAAAAACAACCCTGGATTATCAAATTAAATCTACACTGTGATTTATATTCTCCACAGTCAATCATGACTATTGACGGTGTTCCATTAACTAGGGGTGGGTGGCGGTGTGTGTGTTTGTGTGTGCGTGTGTGTGTGTGTGTGTCTTTATCCAAAGCAACTTACAACAAATACATATGACTGAGTTAGTGATTCATCTATCCACCAGTCATGGTAAAAGTAATGTGCGCATATCTGCCTGTGTGTGTGTGTGTGTGTGTGTGTGTGTGTGTGTCTGCGTGTCTGTCTGCCTGTGTATGTGTGTCTGTGCGTGTGTGTGGCTGCGTGTGTGTGTCCGTGCATGAGTGAGTGCAGTGTATAATTGGGCACAATGTTGCATACTTTTACCAGTTAGAAGCAAGGACAATATGAAGGACAATATGAAGGACAATAGGAAGGACAATAAGGACGGTATCAAGGACGATATCTTTCAAGCTGAGTCTGGTTGTGAGAAAAGTGCCAGGCTGTATATCAGAGTGTCAGCGATGCCGTTGTTGATACGAATCACAATAAGTATGTTGTGTGTGTGTGTGTGTGATTGTCAAGATGAGCTTTGTAGGGTTCTTCTTCCAACAATCCCACCTCCCCCACTTGTCCTTGAAGGTATCAGAATATGGGAGGGTGGATTGTGTGTGTGTGTGTGTGTGTGTGTGTGTGTATACATCTTCCTCCTGTGTGTGGATTTGACGGGCGGTGTATGATTGATCTGGGCTTTGATCAGCTCTCTCTGTTGCTGTTCCTTTGTCCTCACCTCCCTCACTGTTGTCACTTGCATGTTCATGTTCAGGCTTACATGTGTGTGTGTGTGTGTGTGTGTGTGTGTGTGTGTGTGTGTGTGTGTGTGGGTATATATATATAGTGTGGCATTCCCTCTCCTCGACCAGAGAGCAGTGCGGTTCAGGACCATGGACGGCGACCATGTTGGCCATTAGGACAGGTCAGGTATACACGTATACACCCCTTCGCACAGCTGCCGCAGACAAGGGAATCGGGAGACGAGAGGCGGGAAGCGGGAAGCGCACCGCTGTGTAATCAGCCCGACTCGTCGCACCTGGAGGGGGGCGGACCGGAAGGGCTCGCTGAAAAGAAGCACCGAAGCCAGCAGCAAGAGGAGGGGATCAGAGGGGGTCAGTGAGACACAGCGGGAGACGGAGCCCGAGAACGGCGCCCCCCAACCCCCCCCCCCCCGCCCTCGGTCCTGATACGAGGGGTACCTGGATCCCTCTGCTCCCCCTGCCCCCGGCCAGGAGCGAGCCGCTCTAAAACGTGCAGATTACTTTCTTCATTTTTTCCCCCTTTGAGGGGAGGACGTACCTGAGTTGGAGGTTAACCCTTTTTTTTACCCCTCCAGACGAGGGCGGATTTCAGTGAACAATCTATAACCCGTACCTGTTCAGTGGATTATCCTTTTTTTTCACCCCCGCCTCCAGACGAGGGAGGTTCTGAGGTGGACTATTTAAAGCCAGCCTGGTTTTGTGGATGACCTAACCCTAGCTTTAGCTGGGTGTGTGTTTATACTGGTCAAGGCGAGTGCCACTATATATATATATATATATATATATATATATATATACACGGTATATATATATATATCAATACCACCTCCCCCACTTGGTATCAGAATATGGGAGGGTGGGTTGTGTGTGTGTGTCTGTGCGTGTGTCCGTGCATGCGTGTCTACATGGGTGTATGTACTATATGAATATAGGTGAGCCTGTTCGTAAGCTGCAATTAAATGCAATAGAATGTGCACTCACACGTCTGCTACACATGTCTCCTACAATAGGTTTTTGTTCACTGTGTGTGCGTTCAATGGAAGCACGAGGCAAACACCGTCAGCAAAGTACTCCGCGTAATCACCTTGCAGCTTTTGACACCATTTAATACACTTCACGGGGAGTTTATGGAAATGAGTGGACACGCTCCGCTTTCCTCTTCTATTCAGACGACCTCTTCTGCGTTTGTCACGGCGTCGTGAACATCACAGAAACCAATCAAAAAAACCCTCTCCACGGCCAATTACGGAGCGGAACACGTGCACAAAGATAAATAAAATGGAACCTCGTTCGGCATTTTCAGCCGCAATTGCAGAACGCCAGAGAGGAGAGGCATAGAGAGGGCGAGATTACGGCGTGATTACGGAAGAGAGACTTTCCAGAGGCCCCCTCGGTCCCCTCTGTTCACGCGGCGGCCGTGCTCGGTAATGGCTCTGAACTGAACCTGGAGAGCCCAGGTTTCTGCCATTTGATGTGGTGACTCGGAGTCTCTTTAAAGGGGTAAGTGTGCGTGAAGGAGAGGAGAGGCACACGATACACGCAAACGATCTCATCAACGTGTTCCGTACGCTTCCGTTCGACGTTTATCTCATGTCTGCGTCCGTACCTCTTCTCCCTCTCTCCCTCCCTCGCTCCATCACACTCTCTGTATTCCACTCACCCTCCCTCTCTCTCTCTTCCTCCCTCTCTCTCCCTCCCTCTACCTCTCCCCCACTCACTCTTCCTCTCTCTACCTCTCTCTCCCTCCCTCTCTCTACCACTCTCCCTACCTCCATCACTCATTCACTCACTCTCTCCATCTACCTCTCTCCCACCCACTCTCTCCCTCCATCCCTCCATCTCTCTCTCCCTCCTTCCCTCCCTTCAGATACTGTAAGTCCTCTGATGTACTTTGTGGATTAATTGGATGCTGAGATCTGTCCCATTCTTTCCTCCCCTCTAATTTTCTCTCTCTCTCTTGCCTCCCATGTTCCCACCCCCTCTATGTCTGAGGGTGACTGTCATCTTAGTTCACCGCATGTTTTTTCCTATCAATTAGTGAAAGTAATGTCGTTAAGGCTGCACTGCTCCCTGGATTGAGGACATTCGAAAAAAAATATCATCAGTAATGATTATCTTATGCAACATCATTTACAGCAACGACTATGCAAAAAAAGAAAAAAACACAATATCAATCAGTCTATTCCTTACTTTGATACTCTTATGCACAGAAACACAACAAAACAAGACATATATACACTGAACAAAAATATAAACGCAACACATTTGTTTTTGCTCCAATTTTTCACAAGTTGAAATCAAAGACCAGATGTACACAAAAGGCCTATTTCTCTCAAATTGTGTTCACAGATGTGTTTAAATCTATGTTAGTGAGCACTTCTCCTTTGCCAAGATAATCCATCCACCTGACAGGTGTGGCATATCCAGATGCTGATTAAACAGCATTATTATTGCACAGATATGCCTTAGGCTGGCCACAAGCACAGCACAATGCCACAGATGTCACACGTTTTGAGGGAGTGTGCAATTGGCAGGAATGGCCACCAGAGCTTTTGCCCTTGAATTGAATGTTCATTTCTCTACCATAAGCCATCTCCAAAGATTTCCGAGAATTGGAATTTGAATTGGAAATGACTGTTGAATGAATGAGGAGATGTTCAGGTGTTCAAATGTGCAAAAAAGTACAGCTAATATGCTGAATTACCTGACGAACATAATAATGCTTTCACTTTCGTCTTTGCTTTCACCAACAATGTCACTGGCGAGCAAAGACAGTTAGTCTGTCATTGCAAAATATCCATTTAATTTGCTCTGAAATGTTAAAATAGTGGTCGGAGTCACTCCTCCGAGAGTATTTGGGGAGAACCCATACATAAATATAAATATATTTACCCAACATCAGCTCAAATTATGTGCCCGAGGTTATAACCAGACAGGTTGGTATATTCGACCTCACCTTGCCAGTGCACACTCAATCCTTTGATCCAGCAATAAGTGGTTTTGGATAAAGTGAAATCCTGAATAAACTGCTCAGGGCGAAAAAGTTCCTTGTCGTGTTGAGGTTTGATTGAACGAGTGAAAACAGGAACGGGTAGTCCAATCTGGCGCCATGGGAACCACACAGCACACATAAGAATTCTGGGTAGAAGAGCCGAGGTGCTGAGTTTAAGGTTAACCTGTCACCCTTGACAACGTGGCCCAAGGCTGGATTACTCACAGTTAAGAGAGATCTAGCTCTCCCTCTCATCCATCCGTCCCTCCTCTCCTCCATCTGCTCACCCTCCTATCATTATATCTGTTCTGTCCGTCCTCCCATGTAGTCACGGCGATGCAGCAGACCTCATCCGGGAATGCAAAACTCGGAATCTCGGAAGCTCGCCCAAGGCAAAGGGGATACCAGGCTGGTATGAAATGCTTGGGCATATTAAGAGATTCATAAAATACGCTCTATCCTTCTTTTTTTTTCTCTTCGATACTTACTTTCTCCTACACTTTTCCAACGTAAACCCTTTAGCATTGGATAGAGAGTGCCACACACACCAGACGAGTTGGCACATTTCCAAACTCAAAGGTTTTTTGTTCAATATTCAGTGTTTACACATTGCCGTATCGTATTCACCGCTGGAGGAATGACATCTACTTGCATGCATAGGATTTGTAAAACGATGGCTGCTCATGCGTAAAAAAACAACCGCACACACATGCACACACACACACACACACAGCCACAGCCACATACGCACACACAGACAGACACACTAACTATTTGCTCTCTCTCTCTCTCTCTCTCACACACACACACACACACACATGCACACAGCCACACAACCACACAGCCACACAACCACACAACCACACAACCACACAGCCACATTGCCCTTCTACCCTCCTCCCCAAAAATATCCAACATTTGCATGACTACAGCTTGGCTGAGTGGCTCTATTTCTTCACTTAAGCATTCGGGTCTCTGGTGCGTTTTGTCAGCTTGTGTTTGCGGAGTCACGCCTCGTGTCACTTAAGGACTCTTTAATGAGACCCTCGCTGCTGTTCCGCCCAGATGAGCACAACCCCTGCACCCTACCGGAACGACACGGAGGCTAGCACAGCATAGCACGGAGGCTAGCACAGCATAGCACGGAGGCTAGCACAGCATAGCACGAAGGCTAGCACAGCATAGCACGAAGGCTAGCTCAGCATAGCACAGAGGCTAGCACAGCATAGCACGAAGGCTAGCTCAGCATAGCACAGAGGCTAGCACAGCATAGCACGGAGGCTAGCACAGAGGCTAGCACGGCATAGCACGGCACGGGGGCCAGAGGACAAGACAGGGCAGGGAGAGACAGAACAAGTGTAAAAGCATACACTGTAACACCACTAATAAGTACGAAGGGAGATATCAAGGGTTGGGAATATATTTGAATATATAATGTATATTTCTATATGTTCTCTCTCAGAGAGCATAGGAAGCCTCTGGTGTGCTCAGTCTTCTCTCGCCACGGTGGTTGACTGAACTCAGTCGGGGGGGGAGGGAAGACGAGTGGATGGGAGAGATACACGGGAGATGGTCTGGGAGGCACAGCAGGGACCAGTGGAGGAGCGGAGAGGACTAAACACTTAGCCACAGCACGGCTTTCAGATGGGCCGGCCTGCTGGGGGAGGGCCTGTGTTGTGTTGCCCACAATCACAGACATCTGTCCTGCCAGAGGAGCTGAGGGCGTCACAATTAGTACGTTCTCAGTAAATAAATCTTAAGACACCTTTTAGCTCAGCATTCTCTTAATACATCATTCTAATCAACGCTCTTTTACTGTGCTACACTGGTCTCTGTGTTCTACCATGTCTCTTATTTGATATGCTACTCATTGCCTTCTATTACCGTTTATTTGTACTGTATTGTTGTATTTTCATTATGTTGTTAAGCACCTTGCATTGCAATTGTTCACGACAAGGCACTACATCAATAAAATCAGGCTTGATTTGATCTGTCTCTCACACTAACACACACACGCACACACGCACACACACACGCACACGCACACGCACACGCACACGCACACACAGACACACACACGCACACACACACACACGCGCACACGCACACACAGACACACACACACACACACACACACACACCAGACACCTGTGACTTCCAATGGATTCTTCAGGAAACTTTCGTTTCATATATCATTATAGAAAAACATATTGAGACAATAATTAAAATAAACGTAAGTCATATAAATTGCGCATGTCGTACAATCGTTCATTCCAATTGAGACTCAACTGTAAAAATGAATAAATAAGAAAAAGCTAGAAAAAAGAAAAAAAATTATTTTTAAAATTATGTCTAAAAGTTCAAAAGATAAACATGAGCCTTTGTATATTTAGCTGTAACAGCACTTACTGTCTCCAGGCATCTATAAAACGTCTTTATGTGAAGGCGTGAGGGTGGGGGCCTACAGACAGAATTCTGTGTTTAACTCTTCCCCACCATTGGGTCGGGAAAGGCAGTTGCAAAGTTAAATTAAACAGATTAATTAATTAGCACGGATATTAATTAGCACAGTCTCCATGTATATTCCATGATACTTTCAGCAGGCTTGTTCCGCTTATAACCCAGGTTGCCACAGCGATTGTGTTGCTTTATCACATTGTTTTGTACACACACACGACAACTGAATTCAGCTACTGAAATGGGGTTAGTGGAGTTAGAGCAAGGTCAGAATTCTGCCTTTGTCACGAAAATAGCATAATATGAATGAATGAATGAATGGTCTTTATTGTCATTGATATAGTACAGGTACCAAACAACGAAATTTGGGAGTGGGGGCTCCCTTGGTGCTAGGAAAAAAAAAAACTAAAAACAAGAAGGGAAAAGAGCTGGTTTACATAAATAAAGGTTATGTACACTATCCACTATACTATACTATACAAATAAAACACTGTGCTGTACTCTATGCTATGCTATACCTATTCTAACATTTCCTATTCTCTGAACCTTATGTACCCTAGGGTTGTCATATTGCACATATATTATTGTGTGTAGGTGTGAGACGACTTGTGGCAGTGGAGAAAAGTTATTAAAGTAAAGTAAGGAACCACACAATAATGAAACACTAGACCATTTTATTGGGGGATCAAGTTTGACATCCAAGTATCATTGTTATCATGTTAATGTTACAGCGTCTGTATTTGGTCTCTCTCCAGAGTCGTGCCACTTTACCGGCGTATGAACATCAGCCACTCGGAATTCATATTCCATACCCATGTCGCAATAGCTGTAATAATGATTCATTGGCAGTTCTTCCATAGTAAATTCTACATATCAGGGGAAGCTCTCAAACCGCGCTCTCAAACCGCTTCACACTGGAGAACCCATTAGGCTGTTGGAATTGGGGAAGCCAGCTAGGGAATTTCGCATGACTCTGGGCATGTCAGATTCACAGAAAACCGTGTGTTAAACACAGTTAAAAGGGTCGGAATCAGATGTGCCCAGAGACATTCGAAATTCCCTTGCTGGCTTCCACAATTCCAACTGATCTTCAGGGCTTGTACTGTATTCCCAAGAGAAGACCACCAAAGGCATCTGATCTGTCTAGAATCTCCCTCAACCCCAGCTCACTCTGGGCATCCACAGCTCAAAAGGTTATGGTGCTTTCAGTACAGTATGTACGAAAACCAACCAAAATGGCCGCCCAAATGGCTGCCGGCCACTTTAAACCACCCACGACCTCCACGTCTTAAATCCATATGCTACCATCTCGAGAACACAGTGAGGGCTCCCTCTGGATGGCCCTTCTGTTCCAGAACCGACAGTGAAAAACACAAATCTCATGATGAAAAGACCGACCGAAGAAAGGCGAAGACAACAACAACTCGAGGCGCGCTTCCAACTGCCCTCCCAAAACAACCCATCCTTCCACCAGTCCACAACGACATGCGATAGATCTCTCTCCCTCCCACCCCCCCCCCCCCCTCATTCTCTCTTTCTCTTTCATTCCCTTCTCTTTCTCTCTCTCCCCCTCTCTCTCTCTCACACACACACACCTCCCTCCCCCCGCCCTCACTCTCTACCCCCCCTCCCTCAATTGCTACCCCCCCCCCCCCCCCCACTCACTCACTCTCTCTCTCTCTCTCTCTCTCACACAGTGGTTTACTCACCGAGTCGTGGGCCTTGTCCTTCACATCATAGACGGTGAGCTTGACTAGCGTCTCGGGGCTGGCAGGGTACTCCGGAGGGAAGGTCACCCCCGTCAGGAACACCGGGTCTCTGCTTCCCTGCAAGGGACAGGAGACACACAGAATACACTCAGAAAAGCAGAGAGATCGAGAGAGAGAGAGGGGGTCTGTGTGTGTGTGTGTGTGTGTGTGCACGTGTGTTTCTCAGCGTGCGTGCGATGATGAAGAAGAGAGAGAGAGAGAGAGAGAGAGAGAGAGAGAGCGAGAGGCCGAGAGCGAGAGGGGAGGGGGGTGAGTGAACCAACAGCTGTGCTCAGTTGGCCTCCCCTCCCGGGTGTTATCCCCCCCAGTCCCCTCCTCCATTCCAGGACAGATGGGGGGATGAGAGGGCCCTCTCTGGTGGGGAGACCTGGGGGTAGTAGAGTGACTCTGAAGAGAGGAAATGAGAGAGGGCAGAGAGGGCGGGGGGGGTGGGGGGGGCAGGGGGCACATGGGTCGGTTCTCAGTGGGCGGAGAGAGAGTGAAAGAGGAGAGAGAGTGAAAGAACAGGACAGAACAGAACAGTTCGGGGCGCTTAGTGGCGTAGAACACTAATGCTCATACCATATCAACCCAAGGTTCCTGGTTGGAGTCTGACCCTAGACATAATTATCTCGCATGTCATCCCTCCTCTCTCTCACCCATCCTGCCTGTCAACCTTTACTGTCTCTATCAAAATAAAAGCAGAAATGCCCTAAAACATATTATTAATATACTGTATATATAGCATTTGAAAAAATACATAGATAAATGAAAAAAAGAACGTCCCAGTTCAGGCTCATACAGTTGGTACGCGACAGTAATAAACTTCAGGCTTGAGTGACTACTGTAAACACACACCCCGCCTAAACACACCCTGCTGTAACGTAGCGAAGCTTAGTGTGTGTGTGTGTGTGTGTGTGTGTGTGTGTGTGTGTGTCTGAGACTCGATCGAAATGGCTGTGCTGTAGCATAGTGTAGCAAAGCTTAGTGTTTGTATGTGTGTGTGTGTGTGTGTGTGTGTGTGTGTATAGTGTAGCTTAGCGTGTTCAAAGGCCAGCATGTTTACACCGGGGGCTTCCTGTT
>NC_137676.1:63215241-63240241 GCF_963989245.1 Nansenia antarctica
GAAAGAAAGAAAGAAAGAAAGACAGAAAGAGAGAAAGACAGAACCCGTCGACGCAGAGATGAGAGAGACTGTTGACTGAGTGCACTCTGTGTGTGTGTGTGTGTGTGTGTGTGTGTGTGTGTGTGTGTGTGTGTGTGTGTGTGAGTGTGTGTGTGTGTGTGTGTGTGTGTGTGTGTGTGTGTGTGTGTGTGTGTGTGTGTGTGTGTGAGTGTGGTTAAGAGGGGTATTCCAGACCGGGACAAGGGGCAGCTGCTGCTGACTCTCCAAAAACACTTGTGCGGCTGTTGCCCTGGCAACGGGACTCCCGCTCCAGCGGTAATAAAAAAAGACATGACAGGGGGTCGGAGGTCACAGACACGTCCCTGACTGTATGGAAACTAAGAGGCTAACTCACACACACACTCACTCACACACACACTCACTCACACACACACACACACAGTAGAGTGAGGCAGGAGAACACGTGGTGTCTGTTCCAGGCCACTGACTCAGATAGTCAGAAAGAGGGACTAACTCAGAGAGAGAGAGACACAGAGAGAGAGAGAGAGAGAGAGAGAGAGAGAGAGAGAGCGAGAGAGAGAGAGACCTTCAGTCATAGCAAGACCCAGTGACCAAGACAAACACTGTAACTGTAAAAACAACAAACTTCATGGGTCAGAGAGAGAGGGAGAGGAGGGTTGGTGGTGTGTGCGTGTGTGTGTTTGTGTGTGTGTGTGTGTGTGTGTGTGTGTGTGTGTGCAATACGCAGTGTTACCTCTACTATCTCGGTGCAGGCGTGGGAGACGAGGTACTGCTCCCGTGGGTCGACGACGGCCACCTGGACCACCGCGCTGGGCTTCCTGTCTCTGCCTACGACAACCAGGTCACAGCAGGCTGGGGGTGGGAGGGAGGGAGGGAGGGAGGGAGGGAGAGAGGGAGAGAGAGAGAGGGGATGACAGTTAGTTCAATACATCACAATCCCCCAGGATTGAAAATAACATGACAAGGTTGACAAGGTTGAAGGAGAGAGACAGGGGGCGGGGGGGGGGGGGGAGCAGGGAAACAGAGAGGAAGAAGACTGTGAACCCCACCATCGGCAGATAGAGGGTGAAAGGAAGGGTTAGAGAAAGGGGTTGAGAGATTGGTCAGTCCACAGGAAGTATCACCCCTTAGACAGGAAGTCACATGTCCCAACCCTGGAAAGCACGAAGGCACGCACGCAGGCACGCACACACACACGCGCACACACACACACGCTCACCGAGACATGAGCGACGCAGCTAGCGCGACCACTCAAACGAAGGCTTCCCTCGGCTGAGCTCGATGAGAACTGTCCAGTTTTATGAGGCTTTCATTTTCCGCCAGAGAAAGCAGAAAGCCTGTTGTGCCTGGTCCTCCCCTCAGGAAGTCTCTGCCTCCCCCCAGCAGTCCCATTATAGGAAACCAACACTTCCTCTGCATCCCGGGCACTCCCACTCTGCCACTCACTGCTCTCATGTTACAGAACTGTGACAATTTCCTAACGACGTCTATTCTGTAAATCCAGGTTAAATTATTATTATTATTATTATTATTATTATTATGATTAATATGATACTATGTGTGTATCCCATGTAGTAGATATTCTACATAATAATAGACTCCTTCAAATAATAGACTCCTTCAAACATAATGTATATGTTAATATTATATTAACATAAAGATGACCCACGCAGGCCCAGACTATGAGATAGCAATTTATTGTTGTAATCGATATCTGTGTACACAGAAAAAAACACATGAGAAATTGGTGTTTGCCAACTACATTGGACCACATCCAACCGGTTCCATTTTATCCATATCCTTCAGTAGCTGGCTGCTAACAAGGAACATTCTGGCACCTAAACAGGAATTGATCCCATCTGCGATCCCTTGTCAGCTTCTGCACATTATTTTGTGCAAATCGAAGCCCAAGTAGAATATATCCATCGCTACAAACTAAAAAAATCCATAAAGACAGCAGGATATACAGAGAGAAGGTTGTTCTTCTAATGTATAACACACTCTCCCAGATTCGATTTTAGGACATAAATGACTGTGAAGGGACAGAAAGTAAAAAGGCTTCTAGAGAAAGATTATCGAAGAAGAGTCGGGGAAAAGCGTTGCAGTCAGCGGCGGAGGAGTTTAAGGATGAAGGGCAGAAAACGATGTCTTTGCTGTAAAGACCGTTGGTTTCCTTGATGTATCTGGGCTGCGGTGAGCCTAACCATCTCACACTCTCTCTGTCTGATCTTTGGAAGATGAGGGTATGAAAGATGTGTGTGTGTGTGTGTGTGTGTATGTGTGTGTGTGTGGGGGGGGGGGTCACACTTCCATCTTCCAAAGATCAGAGAGATGTGAGATGGTTTGTCTCACCGTGTCTCAAATAGAGTACCCAGGTCACACACACACACACATGCACGCACACGCACACACACATGCACACGCACGCACACACGCACACACACACACACACACACACACGCACACACACACACACACACTTCCTACAAACAAACAAACAGGCAGCTGTCTTATGCAAATTCCAGCCACAATTGGGCATTTTCTCGCCACTTCTGAATGCTGATTGGAGTGTCAAGGTGAGTGTCCTCACCTTGCCTTGTTTACCAGCGCGAACACAAACAACACCGGGATCCAAGCAGCATTTGTCACACTTCCTGTCTGTGTGGTGGGTGGGGAGAGCAACTGTTTCAACATTTAACACAGAAGCTGTTCTAGGAAAGGCAATGTCAATGTGATGTCATGCCTTTCTGGTTGCTGTTGTTGTTGTTGTTCTTGATGTTGTTGTTGGTTGTGTACCACATATTCTGAATGTGACAGAATCTTATGCCAGTACGGTCTAGGGGACATTTAAGGTGAACATATCCATACTCCTTCAATACTACCAGATGTGCTATTTGTTTAACTCACCAACTGCCAAGGAATTCCGGACCACTCACCACCTAGAGTGCCAAGTGTTTTATGTGGTGTTTGCCTAGCAACAATACTTTGATTGGCTACAAAATGAAGAACCATCGTAAGCAAGTATTTTCGGTGAATAAAGTCACACTTGGCACTGTAGAACGCTGACAGTTTGGGTGATTTTATTCTGAATGAGTTAAACAGTCATCCGTGTTTAGATTAAAAACATCAGTACAAAATGTACCGTGGTATTCTATGACACAAGGCGTTCTTTCATCGATCCTTTATGACAGTTCTGTTATAATGTTGTTGATGCTATAACCCAGCTCTGCCCTGACTTGAGTCGGCTACTGTGTCTTCCATTCATACAGACTCCTCTGTCTCCTCTATGGAAAACCCCCCCCAAAATACTGTGTCAAACTCGGACCAATCAGTAACCAACCCACTCCTTTCAACACCCTCCTCTGCCATTCCAGTCAGACCTTGTGACATAAGCCCCAAAATAGACACAGAATCACATTAGGCTAAATGACATTTTCGGATTTGGTTGTTCCCGTCTCTCCTGTAGGCCTTGGGAATGACTTGGGAATGGGACTTTAGGAACGGGTAATGGGTTTTCCCAGAATGCCGCTTATTGCATAAAACAAGTGAATGGAGTAGCTATGGATGTTTTACGGTCACAGCATGCAAGTCGAAACGTCAGACTAAAGTGAAACGTCTAAGTGTTTGATGATCCTTCTCTCTGGCCTTTGTTTATGTACACGAGTGTTGTAAGAAACACACACAGTCATGTCCCTAAGATGTGTGCTCAAGACGATGTAACTGCAATATTAACCTTTAATTACTAGCATCACTCATTCAAGCGTCGTGCTCCGTTCCAGTTCAGGCTGAATGGAAAGTGAAAAGCTTTCTGTTTATTATGATCAAAATGTGTTATATTAAAGGGCAAGAGAGAGAGAGAGAGAGAGAGAGAGAGAGAGAGAGAGAGGGAGAGAGAGAGAGGGAGAGAGGGAAGAAGGAAGAGAGAGGGAACAGTGAGCAAAAGAGAGAGGGATATAGAGATAAGAGAAAGAGGGGGGGGGGGGGGGGGGTGAGAAATAGAGGTGAGACAATGAGAGGTGATTTTGCCAAACCTGTCGCCAATGAGCCTCAGGCCCAGCAGTGGATGGATGGGGAGAGAGTGGTAGAGAGAGATAGGGTGAGAGAGAGGTGAAAGGAGGGAGAGCAACGGGTGAGGGGGTGAGGCAGGGACACGAACAGGAAGAGAGGAGTCCTCAACAGCAGCATGGAGCCGCTGGGCTAATTAGATGCCTCTCTCTCTCCATCAGAGAGCCTCCAGCATAAATTCGAGAAACAAGCATTTTAGCTTCGTTTCTCTTCATCATTGTTATTTTATCCTACTAAAACAGCGGAGGTTTTAATCAGATATGTGAACGGTTTCCTAAAGCTCCCAAGGTCAGCGTTGGGTCGATTGAACGTGCAGTATTAACTAGCAGAAGAGTGAGATCATGAATGGAGCAAAAATTGTTTAATGGACTGCCCTTCAAGGCACTACAATGGCCTCTCATTCACCTCTTCACAAACACATTCACACACCAATGGCAGCTATAATGCAAGGCGCCGGGCCACTCATTGGGAGCAATTTGGTCAGTGTGTGTGTGTGTGTGTGTGCGTGTGTGTGTGTGTGTGTAAATGTGTTGTCATTCACCTCTTCACAAACACATTCACACACCAATGGCGGCTATAATGCAAGGCGCCGGGCCACTCATTGGGAGCAATTTTGTGTGTGTGTGTGTGTGTGTGTGTGTGTGCGTGTGCATGTGTCAGTTTATGTGTGTGTGCGTGTGGATTTAATTTTAACCACTCGATGAGTGGGTGAGGTCAGTATCTGGGGAGTGTGAGAGTCTGGAACGATAAGTGCATTGATGAACCATGCCTTTTTCTAGATAACGCTGGGTTTTCCCCATGCCCAAAGGCTGCCTGCTGCTTTAGACAACAGCATACTGCTGTGTGTGTGTGTGTGTGTGTGTGTGTGTGTGTGTGTGTGTGTGTGTGTGTGTGTGTGTGTGTGTGTGTGTGTGCGTGTTTGTGTGTGTGTGTGTGTGTGTGTGTGTATTACTTTCTTTTAGCTTTTATGTCTTTATCCAAAGCGACTTACAACACAGTGTGTGTGTGTGTGTGTGTGTGTGTGTGTGTGTGTGTGTGTGTGTGCGTGCGTGCGTGCGTGCGTGCGTGCGTGCGCCCGTGTGTGCGTATGCATATGCGCATACAAGTATGTGTGGTTTATATAACCGTGTTAGCTAGATCCATCTCTCTTGGCAGATACGAGAGACCTCAAAGCGTCTGACATCAAGGCTAGTTTGCATACAGTACATCTAGCCACCGCTAAAGGGGAAGCCTCTGAGTGTTATCATGAGGGAAAGGCTCCAGCTAGAATAAAGCTACATTGGAAACTATGTGCTAGTGTTATCTCTGTGGGCAATTCCACTCTGATTATTCATCGTGGCATTCGCCTTTTTCTTGCGACGATTCAGAGATTTTAATACCAGATCCTTTGGAGTTTTATTAAAGAATTGTATGTATACACGCATGCGCAAGCACGAATGTATGTACACACACACACTCACACACACACACACACACACACACACACACCTCCTATACCCAGGGGCTAAAGATTCCTCATCTTTACAATCAGTTTCATCATGTTCAGACATGCACACGCACAGAGACGCACACAAACACACACGCACACGTACACACACACATACACATACACACACATTATCATCAAGTACGGTGGCCTTGGGAGGGAGGGTTAGCAACGTTTGATCCCATCCAGTCAAAGCGAATGACAGAGCTGAGGAAATAGCTTGATGGGGGGCTTGGCAAGCAAAGATCTCATCCTACTGATGATTGAAATGTCACACCTCCTCACATCACTTTACAGCAATTTAACACAACCACCGACCCTCCAGGGTCAGAGGCATGTGAGACGGAAAGGAGAAAAGAAAAGAGAGGAGAGGGAGAGTGATAAGCGGAGAGAGTAAGGAGATAGACAGGGTGGGGGGGCGAGAGAGATAGGCAGAGGAGAGGAGAGAGAGATAGGCAGAGGAGAGGAGAGAGATTGAGAAAGGGTAGGCTGAGAGGCATAGAGAGACAGATGCAGTGAAAGAAGAAGTTTGAGAGAGACTGAAAGAGAGAGGGAGAGAGAGCGGGGAAAAAAAGAGAGTGTACAATCCAAAAGAGCACTTTTGAAACAACCCACGCATATTATTCAATTGCATGTTATCGACTAATGTGAAGTTCATTCATCGAAAAACGTGACTTGCCATTTTGACACAGATGCAATCGACTCGGAGCGCAAAAAAGTATGCAGAGTGTGATCCGCCCAATTACCATAACAATCGAGCACTTCGAATAATAATGGGTTGCTGATCCTCCGGGCCGCAATTACCCGCTCGTATTTATTTTGTGTGATTGAAATACATAGAGCTTTTCAAGAGAAATTCAATAGGAATTAGTTTTAATACAGTGAGCGCCTCTGACCTCAAAAATGAATCTCAATTCTGCCTAATCGAGGAGGGACAGCCCAGCGTTGTCAGGGGAGACAAATACGCTCTCCAAATGATGGTTATTCATCTCGATAATTACTTTATATTATAATTAATTTGACATCACCATTTGCATATGCTGCCATTTTGCACCTGTTCAGCACACAGGAGGTGGTGCGATTCTGCAATAAATGTGTCTTTCATGTTGGACAAAATACTGTCATCTGTCATGTTAATTGTAGGGAGAAAGACACACATATGCTGTTTGGGGTGTAGGATTAAATGGCTGATGTTGGCGACTGTCTGAAGCTGTGCACTTGTGTCAAATTCACTCTAGATAGTTTGGTTTGATTTGATTTAAAACTGTGTGGTGGGAGGGCTCCATGGGTAAACTACCTTGTATAGCACCAGTCAAAATAGAATGGGATAGAATGTGTCTTTAATGTCCCGGAGGGGCCATTTGGTTACCAATTACAGTAAAATCACACACACACACACACACACACACACACACACACACACACACACACACACACACAATAACAGACAGAGAGGGTACACACAAAGGCATTCCAAGTAAAAAAAAGAAAAGAAAAAAAAAGTGGTTGATAAACTTAAAAGATGGTTTGATGGATAGATGTATGTATGTATGGATGGATGGATGGATGAAAGGGTTGTATAGGTTAGAGGGGAGAGATATATCAATACAATTGTGTTTCATAAGTATGAGTTATACTGAGACACCAGCAGTGACTGGTGATAGGAAAAAAAGATGATTTGCTAAGGCCCTATCCCATTTCCCTTTTTTACCCCTACCACTCGTTTTGGAGTGCCACTCGCTTTGCGGCTTGCCCCTCGGAACCACAAGGGGTAGTGGTTGAAAATATTCCCCTACGAAATGGGATAACCCTTTAAGTACCTGATACGTCATCAGTAGTATCATAGAAAAGCATCAACCTAAGTTTCACGCCATCAATCGATCAAACAAGTCATCTAATAAAAAAGAACAATGCTTCATTCATCAGGCCAGTTCATGACATAATAACAGTGCTCTGTAGGCTAGCAACCCGTGGTCATACCCTGCCAGTCTGCACTGAGTACCGGTAACAACAGTGCAACAACGTTGCGGCTGAACTTTAGTAAAATTTCGGGCATCATATACCATCAAAGGGGGGAAATGCAACATGGAAATTATGTCAAAATGCGGGACTGTCCTGCACAAATCAGCCTCAAAACATGTAATGTTAGATAGTTAACATTAGACACACAGCTACCAGCTGCTAGACACACAGCATAAAAGCGTTTTGTTATGCTTGTTAACATAGGAGCCAACGGACCCCCATGTGGATCCGAAGTGATATAAAGAGTTTACCTCGATCAATTCTCTTCATCGATATCACATTTTTTTCACAACTTTGCATGCTATACGATGCCACCATTTTTTTCCCGAGACGGTAAACACGGCCTAAGTCACATCCAGTTTTCTCCAACTGGAGAATGTGTCATGTCCGGTTTCAACGCCGAATTTCCATACCATTGGTCGGCCAACCCCAAAAAATCCCCCCCCCCCCCCAAAAAAAAATCTGATACATGAGAAAGGTCAAAGATGGTGCCAAAATATCTCCAAATGGCCTAAACATATAGGTGTCCGCCTAAACATACCTGTACTAAAACAGGTACAAAGTTGCATTTGCTCACATTACTAGCATCGACTTTGGCACAAGTACTAATAAGACCCTGGAGTACTGATTCCTAGATGATTTGGGCTTCGTTATCAGGTTTCCAAGGTGATATTCACTGTAAAAGCTGTTGTTTTTTTAGGCGGAGACTGAATTTGAGATGTTTTATAATGTTCTAGCTCTATTTGCTCTGACACAGTAACATAGATTTTGATTCTGACACTTCTACAGCCACCCCACAGGTGTTAGCTTTCATTTGATAACAATATCATTATGAAGGCCCTTGTGATTGTGGAGATATTCTATATTCACTGTGGGCATGTCATTTCGAGCAGAAAACCAGAAAAATGAGGTGGATAAGATCTGGTTAAAAAGAAAAGGTCTATAATACATTGAACTGACGCAAGGCATTCTGGGATTTCACACTCCGATTGTGGCTCTGTCTGCATCTTACAAACCTCGGTTTGGAGGGCTATGTAGCTCTACCACTTCCCCTACATGAAAACAAGAATTGGGACACCCATACCTTACACGTGAACGCGCAAAACGGAGGGGTAGGGCTAAAATGGAGGGCCAAGGGGTGAAATTGGATAGGGCCAATGTAGTTGAAAGAAAGTGAGATAGTAGGATGGACAGATGGTCAGAGGGTAGGATAGCCAGAAGATTATTGGATAGATATATAGATAGAGAGAGAAAGAGAGAGAGAGAGAGAGAGAGAGAGAGAGAGAGAGAGAGAGAGAGAGAGAGAGAGAGAGAGAGAGAGAGAGAGAGAGAGAGAGGATGGACAGATGAGAGAATGTTATAGGATAGATAGATAGACAGACAGACAGACAGACAGACAGGCAGACAGACAGACAGACAGACAGACAGACAGACAGACAGACAGACAGACCGATCGATAGATAGATAGATAGAAAGTTAGAGATGATGGATAGATGAGAGAGGGGAAGTACAGACAGATAACTAACATGGAGGTTATAGGAGGTTATTCAGTATGAAAACACATTCATTGTTTAATTAAAAGTTTAATTAAAAGGGATCTTCCATCTAATTACATCATATAGTTGTCTCAAAGTAGTCCACCTCCCCAGATAGTTCATTGATCGTATATTTAGAATGTTTTATTTTAAAAAACGTCCATAAAAACACTCAAACTCAATTCTGAAATACATTGCTATTGGGAATGGGAAATGTTTTAGTTTAAATAAAAACATTCTGTTCTGTTTCTCCTGGTCATAGCATAGATTACTTTGTCTTATGATGACTGATGGATAGATGATTCACTTACTTACACAAATGTATTTGTTGTCACTTTGGATAAAGGCGTCTGCTAAACGCCAAAAATGTAATGTAAATGTTTCATTTCCTGATGAAGTGAAGTAGATCTCTTGCACTGTCTACATTAATCTGTCCATTGGGGTGCCTTGGGCACACAATACTAAATGTGGATCAAAAGCGGGTTTATGAATAATATATCCAAAAAAGTTAAATGGACAAAATACTCAGAAGCAACATTGATGGAACATATCCTCGATTCCAGTGTGGAGTGTGTTTAAGATATCTTTACAGAGTCAATGACCAAAAGCTGAATCTAAAGGTCTAAAAGAAGCAAGATACAAACTTTAAAACTACTTTTAAAAATAAGTTCAGTTAGGTGTCTATCGACTCCAAAAACCATCCATAGAGTGGAGCACCTCTTTAAGTCGAGATAGACAGTATGTTCTGGAAGCTAAAGTGGTTCGGTGGCTCTCTAAAAGAACATCTCGCCGTAACCCTTTTAGCGAGCTAGAAGCTTAGCTCCAGGCAATGAAATAAATGATTAGGGGGACATTAACAAGAGCCTCAGGAGGTTGCGTAACAACCTTGCTGTATACCCCTACACACACACACACACACACACACACACACACACACACACACACACACACACACACACACACACACAATTCTGCTCAAATCTAGTTCAGGCTAATTTTCCAAAACACTGCATAATCAATGTACTTATATTAGTAAAAAATAACCCTTTTCCTGTGCTGCTGTCCTCACCTCCACTGACAAGAGGAAGGTACCTGTGTGTACTTTTCACTTGGTTTGGCTCTCCCACGACAGTACTGAAAGATATCGAGCTACACACAAAAAAAAAAAAAGAAACCTTGATGAGAACCTTGAGCACGCTGACGGTGGAACCGCCAGACTCATTATCAACACTCTATGATCAAAGTTCACCTTCTTTAATGCGCTGCATCGTGTCAGAAACTTCAAGTGAAAGAGTAACAATTAAAAAGTACACGGGGTGTTTTAAAGGTCGCTGCGTGTGTGTGTGTGTGTGTGTGTGTGTGTGTGTGCGCGTGTGCGTGTGTGTATGTGTGTGTGTTCGTGTGTGTGTATATAGTTCTATTAAATCCTCTGTGCATAGACAAAGAGAGAGGTAACATTGAGGTTACCTGCATGAGAAATGAAGGGAGGGGACTCTGGGCTATGCTCGAACCACTCTGCCACTTTCAAACAACCGCCGCCTCCTAATTTGGGTGAGCGGAGCGACCGCTAATGAGGTAGCGTTAATCAAGTTTTAATTGGCCAACTGGCGGAGTGACTCGGGCAGTTTTGAACCCCCCCCTCCACCCCTCGCCTAGCCCCCCTGCCTTGCAGAGAGCCTCACATCTCAGCTGGGTGGATGATTGACCGTGCTAGGCCAGTTCTGTGGCCAGGGAGGGAGGCGTTTAGCTGGGTTCACTGATGTCGCTGTCTCCCCTGCTGTTCTGCCCCCCCGGAGGTCAGAGCAGGGCCCTCCCTCCCTCCATCCCTCCATCCCTCCCTCCCTCCATCCCTCCCTCGCCGTGTGGCACTGCATGGGCCAATGGAGCGCTGAGGAATGGTGGCCACGTCCAATCATCAGACAAGGGCCAGAGGATCCGTGTGCTGTACAGCGGCGTCCCTGTGCGATTGGTGGATGTCTGCGGTACTTCCTGGTTCCACAACATCAACCAGACAAACTAGACTGTTTAGGTCAAACTAAGTCCATGGACCTCTTGGGGCATTGTGTATCCACAACCAGAGAGCTGGCATAAGCAGTCTATGCGGTTGCTTGGGGCCGCAACCGCTAGAGGGGGCCACACTTTTGCCGTCGATTTAGCGGAAGCTACCACCCGTCAATTAAAAACTCTGCTACTCCCGTCGACGACACACCCGCCAATCCAAAACTCTGCTGACTCTGGAGCTGGGAGGAGATGGAGGCTACGAGTCTGTGTGGATGAAGCTGGGAGGAGATGGAGGCTACAGGTCTATGTGGATGAAGCTGAGGGGGGACGGAGGCTACAGGTCTATGTGGATGAAGCTGAGGGGAGATGGAGGCTACAGGTCTATGTGGATGAAGCTGAGGGGAGATGGAGGCTACAGGTCTATGTGGATGAAGATGAGGGGAGATGGAGGCTACAGGTCTATGTGGATGAAGATGAGGGGAGATGGAGGCTACAGGTCTATGTGGATGAAGATGAGGGGAGATGGAGGCTACAGGTCTATGTGGATGAAGCTGAGGGGAGATGGAGGCTACAGGTCTATGTGGATGAAGATGAGGGAGATGGAGGCTACAGGTCTATGTGGATGAAGCTGAGGGGAGATGGAGGCTACAGGTCTATGTGGATGAAGATGAGGGGAGATGGAGGCTACAGGTCTATGTGGATGAAGCTGGAGGAGATGGAGGCTACAGGTCTATGTGGATGAAGCTGAGGGGAGATGGAGGCTACAGGTCTATGTGGATGAAGATGAGGGGAGATGGAGGCTACAGGTCTATGTGGATGAAGCTGAGGGGAGATGGACAGGTCTCTGCGTCATCATGCGGTATACGTGCTGTAAGTAAAGTAAACTGTTGCAGGAACTCAGATTGAAGTGACTGAACACCTGGAGGAGTTGCTTCAAACTAAATTAACCCAGCTGTCAAAACGTCACCATGGTTACAATGTGAATGTCAAACTTGGAGTTTCAGACGATTCAAAATAAAACTGATGTTGATGTTTCTCTCTAGCGAGTTGCTGACAAGTTGACGGTATTATATTTTTTTTTTCCTTGACAATGACGACACAAACTTGAATAGATCTAATGTCATAGATAGACAAGCAAGCCTGCAAGCATATCCTCTGATGCATACAAGGCTTTTCCAGCATTCCTTACTCTGTGTGTAAAAAGGTACGTGCCAGCATTTTGGAGGCATTCTGAGAGCAACGAGGTGAATGGCGTGACATTTTGCAGGCTTTTGTGTGGGACAGGGAGGATTGGTCTTATCTGTTCTTGTAGACACACCTGAATGACAATGTTGAGCGTGTTGGCTACACAGCAACATGACTAAAATTCAAGGCAATAAAAACAACTACAAATTGTACAGAATTGTGAGGCTTGCCTCTCATCAGATCAGACTATAGTTTCTAGAAGGTTCATTTCTATGGACCTTTACTGAATTGTGACACACACTCTCACACGTACACGCTCACACTCACACTCGCGCACACACACACACACACACACACACACACACACACACACACACACACACACACACACACACACACACACACACACACAAATCAACTCAACCCAGTTCAGATCTACCCAGAAATACTTGCTTATCCATTTTACTCTTTCTGTTGATGTTGCATATTTCATACATAATATTCCAATATGAATGTGCGTGCGGTGGACTGTGTGAAAAGTATAATGTCTGAATAAGTTGAATATTTTAGAATCTCCTTCAACATCATGGTGTATAATGCCCTGCAAAATAATAATCTGCCATAGTTACTAGGCAACACGTGGAATGACGCAAACATCTTGAAGCCTGATGAATATTAGCTGCTAAAGTGTTTGATTTTTTGAATGTGCTCTCCTTGGGTGACCTTGCCTCACAGAGCTGCAACTTGATTTGCGTAAAGAGGTAAGGTTGTAAGGTTAAATATTCAGGCATTGCCACTTTTCCTGAGTTCAGGAAAAACATATAGTTAATTTCACACATACACACACACACACACACACACACACACACACACATCAAGTTTATATTTTAAAAAGTATTTATAATCTTTGTATTCTTTATTTGGGGAGGAGTGGTGGGGTACACCTAATACACCAAATAAAGAATACAAATTACACACACACAGACACAAATCCTGCCTTCCCTCCTCAAATAAATCTCATCTTGATATCTGCAGAGGAGTAGACTAGGCTATATTCCACCACCTACGCCTTTTGCTTTGAAAACAGGCATAGAGCTAACAAAAAAAAAACACACAGATGAGCTTTCTCTCCATCATAGAGAGAGCTATTTCTTTGCCATCTGAAAATATGCACCAAGATATTGAACCAAAACAGACACACGTGTGTGTGCGCACACACACATCAAATAAAATACAATAAAATGCCAGCCACGGATGACATCCAATGGAATTGATCACCTCAACGAGTCATGGCAATGCAAGCTAAACCAACAACATCAGAAATGGAGATCCATCTCTCTCTCTCTCTCTCTCTCTCTCTCTCTCTCTCTCTCTCTCTCTCTCTCTCTCTCTCTCTCTCTCTCTCTCTCTCTCTCTCTCTCTCTCTCTCTCTCTCTCTCTCTCTCTCTCTCTCTCTCCCTCTCTCCAAACAGAGTAGGTCTACTACATCATGTATGCATGACAAGTCCTCTCCTCCTTCCCGCCTTTCACTGTATCCATCCGAGCTGCACGTCAACTGTCCAAACTCATTTACGTCATTTTAGGATGGGCACGTCAACTTGTCAGGAGCCTTCCGTGAGGGGAGATCAAAGTGAGACAATTCCCCCGCCCCGAAAAAAATGAAAAATAAACAACGCTTCCAAGCTCAGGAGAAGTAAAATAACCAAAAAGTAAGAAAACAAATCCGACTTGACGCCTTATTCTCGAGAACAACCTGCTTGAAATGATAATTAGCGGCCGAAATCGTTTTAGGCTCGAGTCATTGTCCTATTTGGCATGCCTGATTTACTTGTCATGAGATGAGACTGCCTGAACCATCCACATCATTGCCACGTCATTGACTTTGGTATTATCCGTGCCTCACCTAGTCTTAGCTCATTCCATTACAGGACCCACTTTGCATACGGGTGGTGTTTCTTCAGAGGAGCAAGCTTTTCTCACGGTCTGTAGCTCTAACTTCATAGAACCACAGGCTGGTCCATCATTCTGGTCCTTTGAAGCGGCCCTCCACTGCTGGGAATTGGCTGGCCCGTCAGGGCACGGTTCGGAATCACAGTAACCGGGGGAGACGGTTTCTCAACACGACAACTGTGAAAGGTTTAGGTTCATGGCGAAATTGTTCGGAGATTGTTTTTTTGTCATTTTTTTCATTTTTCTATAAGTTCTATCAAATCGCACCGCTTGCATCATTTCTAGTCCCTTTTTGTTTCCCAGACTGAAAGCTCACTTAGTGGTATACGCTGTACGCATCAGCCTTGCTGCTCCCCAGTACAATAGCAGGTGAGTCAACAACAATCACTGCAGATGTGTGTCCGTGTGCTGTGACATCTAACCTCACCACAGTACGGGTAGATGCTTAGCAACAGTGTCGTCCCGGTTACCTTTGAAAGCTGCGTCACCAAGCTGTTTGTATTGTAATCAAAGTGTTATATCTTTTGTTATATATTATTGATATATTTCAAGCAGGCAAGAAGAGCCTTCATGTCAGTGGTCCTATGAAACACACACACACACCCACGCACACACATGTACTCACACACACACACACACACACACACACACACAAACATTCAACACGGTAAACACCGCTACCGTTCCATCTGTATCGCATCAAAGACGAAGAAGACGAAGAAGACAAACTTCGGCGACGCAGAGCAGCTGTACAGCCTCAGCCTTTACACACCACAGCTGGATAGACACACCCGACCCCACATCCGACCCCGGCAGTTACTGCAGCACAACTGCTCCACTGCACACCATCTGTCAACCACACGGACTCCCATCACGCCATAACGTTTACATCACAATCATCAGAAACTTTCCATCACAAGCATTTCCATCACAATCATCAGAACGATATACATATATATATATATATATCTCACAAAAATCTACATCACAATTATATCATTCCAGTAGAACACGCTGTACTGCGACACGGTCGATCACAAGGCCAGGATGTGCTGTATGTGACAGCGGTGGCAGAATCTGATGCTGATGTGGACATGTAACAGGGAGCTGTGTGGGTGCGCGTTTGATGGTTGCTTTGTTCATGCTAATGTATATACTGTACATGCAGTATAGACTTTGTGGCCTTGGAAGGACCCTGCTGCAGTATACTGCACCTTCTCATCCATAGTGGAGTTGAAGAGCTGTATTGACGTACATGGTATGCAGCAGTGAGAGGAGCCTAGGGGAACGGCTTTCTGTTTCTGTTGTGATAGAGGTGTTTTGGAGCTTGACGATCCGACTGACCACCTCTCTCTTCTCTCTCTCTCTCTCTCTGTCTCTCTCTCTCTCTCTCTCTGTCTGTCTGTCTGCCTGTCTGTGCTCAGAGACAAAACTTCCCTATGTTGTTGTAAACAATCAATGAAGTGCTTTCTACTAGGGGTGTAAATCACCAGCTTCATCACGATACGATATTATATCGATTTGTTTGTATGACGATACAATGTTTGACGATATCACAATGTCAGTCACGATACGATTTCGATTCGATTCGATTCAAGATCGATATGACGATATGATCGATATGACGCGATATCATATGCCAATCTAACACAATTATCAACTCACAAAAACAACTAGAATATGATTTGACCATTTTATTTGTGAGCTCTTCCAGGTATCCAGCATTTAAATCATATTGTATTATACAGTATTCTTCTGTTACAAAAAGAAAAATAGACCCGTTCACTAGTCTCACAAACAAGAGATATTCAGCTTTAAAACATTAATGTCCTATGAAACAAAACTGGAAGAACTTGTCCCCCCTTTTTTAAGGCAGGATTTTTGTAAACGTTCACTTTTTTACTGTCTCATAAACACAGTATTTTTAACAGTTAGAACTGAAACAAGGTCACCATTTAACCTACAGTATATTTGTGCAATAATAATAAATAATAATAAAATAATAATAAATAATAAGTGCAAATGCAGTACAGTGCAGTACATCTTATATACATTCTTCTTTAACCAAACGCAATTTCAGCTGGAGAACAAAACAAATGTAAACAATTCCGCATTCTTAGTGCATATTGACAGATCACTAAGTATATCCTCCAGTGTTCTTCTTTGGGAGGTTTTTCTAAAATAAAAAAATAAAAAAAATAAAAAAAAAATGACGACGATATAGATCGATGTTTTTACATTGCATCGATGTAATCAGATCGTTAGTCAATGAATCGATGTATCGATGTGAATCGATGTATCGTTACACCCCTACTTTCTACCGTCTTTAGAGAGAGGTGGGGGGAAAGAGAAAGAGAGAGGTGGGGAGGGAGCGAGAGGGAGAAAGAGAGGAGAGAGGGAGAGAGAGAAAATGAGAGGAGGGGAGAGAGAGGGAGAGAGAGAAAAAAAAATAGAACATATGTCCTGTAAAATTATGATATAGAAGAGAATATCTTTGCAGGGAATATATCTAGTTGAATGTATTCAGATGACTATGTGTCTGAGTCACCAAGTCATTAATTATTTTGGTATTATTCAAGAATATTGAATATTGAACTTCCAGCCTCAACTGCGACCTCGAGAGCACCGCATCATGAATATAACCAACTCTCTCACACACACTGGGGGAACTTGTCACGATAGACACAATAGACTCCTCCATCTCAGACATCTGAAATATAGATGAAACCATCTGATCTAGGTTCAAACGGCTCCTGCTCCACTCGGCTTAAGAGAAGTGATAGAAGAAATGTGTCTGGACTTTGATGTCTCTTCTGGATATGTCTGAGTGCCAATAAGTAAAATGCACTCTAGTGCAAATGCAATGTGGGTTGCATTGTGTGTGTTACGTCCTATGTCCTGTGGGACATATGGGGCGGCTGTGGCGCAGGAGGTAGAGTCGCCGACTAATGATCACAAGGTTGGCAGATCAGCGGTTTGAGCCCCGGCTGGCCACATGCCGAAGTGTCCTTGGGCAAGACACTGAACCCCAAAATTGCTCCCAGTGAGCGACAAAAACTTTTTTTTTTTTTTTTAAACCGTGCCTTGCATGGCAGCTTGCCGCCATTGGTGTGTGAATGTGTGTGTGAATGGGTGAATGAGAGGGCGTTGTAAAGCGCTTTGGAGCAGCTTTGGAGCAGCAAAAAAGGCGCTATATAAGTGCAGTCCATTTACCATTTACTGTGTTTCTATCATCTATCATACTGTGTTTCTATCATCATTACTGCGCATGTACCGGACCAATCACCATATCATCCGCCTGTTTAAAAAGCCTTCCTGTTCTCTGTTCGGGGGCCATTATTTTTGTTGTGTTTGATGTTTATCTGAAAGTCCCGTGGCTGTGTTTTGTTTGGCTCACAGTTTACCCTATACTCGGTATAGTGGTTTTGGTTGTAAGTTTCTACGCACAGGCCCAGAGGGGATAGGTAAGATACCCATGGGTCTACACTTTAACACGTAGAATCCTTTATGTTATATACATCAGGTTAGGAACGGATGCCAACCTTTTCCTATGTGTCTTAGAGCTGGGGTGGTTAGGTAGTCAGGGCTTTCTGTCGTTTATTATTTTGGCATCGTTCAACGTCCCCTTGGTTTCCTTGTGACGTGTTCTTTTGTAATTGAATAAATTACTTAATTTTTTGTCTGCCTCTGTAGCGTTTTTCTGGTACTGACCGCACCCACACTCCACAGTATAACTACAACATGTTAGACTCTGGTTACCTAGACAAAGTGTGTTTCTGTGTGTGTGTGTGTGTGTGTGTGTGTGTGTGTGTGTGTGTGTGTGTGTGTATCGCTTGGCATCCAGCCGTCCAGTCGGTGAGCTCATGGCCGTCATACTAGCATCATGCGAATGTGTGTGTGTGTGAGTGTGTGTGCACGCACATGGTTGTGTTTCAGTGAGACCCTGTGTGTGTGTGTGTGTGTGTGTGTGTGTGTGTGTGTGTGTGTGTGTGTGTGTGTGTGTGTGTGCGCGTGTGCGTGTGTCTGTGTCTGTGTGTGTGTGTGTGTGTGTGTGTGAAAGAGAGAGAAACAAAGAGGTGTACAAAAAATAAAACACTTACCAATGCTGAGCTCCATAAGTGGCAGCTTGGGTCTTAGGATAACACCTGGGAGAGAGAGAGAAAGAAAGAAAGAAAGAAAGAAAGAAAGAAAGAAAGAAAGAAAGAAAGAGAGAGAAAGAGAATGAAAAACCTGTTCACTGACTCATAATAGTGGGTTACAAGCACCAGGCAGAGCCAATCCCAACACAAAGAATGACTCACACAATTAAACTTCAAATCATCAACTGACAAAGGGTTCCGGAACATTCAGTACCTAGAGCGCCAAGTGTTCTACGTGGTATTTACCTACCAAAACAGCTATGTTTGGATATAATATTGCACTAAGGAGCGTTATAGAAGATCTTTTCTGCCTGCCGCAAGAAGACTGTACAACTCCTCCTCCAGCTGGCTCGATCGGAGTGATCAAAGTCAGGCTGGGAGATGTCCAATCATACTGGACTGTTGTTACTGTATATACTGTTTTCAGATGTCTATTTTATTCTATTATTCCATTGTCATTTTATTATGTTGTTTGGTTGTTTGTGATGTGAGCTGCTGTAACTGCTGTAATTTCCCCTTGGGGATCAATAAAGTGCCTACCTACCTACCAATCTATCTATCTATCTATCTATCTATCTATAAAATGAAGCATCATACAAATGCATTTTTGGTGAACGAAGTCACCGGTGAAGAATGTTAAATAACTAAAAGAGTTCTCCCACAGCGCTACCTGACAGTTCAGATAAAACCCTTCTCCCAGCAGCAGTGCACACAACCCAGTCGACCGCAGATTGATATTCCTTCGCCTCAACTCCAAATGAACAGCTAGAACTGAGCAACAGGTGGCGGCGGCGGTCTCGCCTTTCATAGCGTGTGTGGCACGGAGAGCGCAGGAAACACGTTTCCCATCAACACAATGCGTCTTCGGAGAGAGAGAGAGCGAGAGAGATGCTTAACGGCGCCTTAATGGCTGCTCTCTGGAAAAAAAACAAGAAAAAAACCCACTACCGACGTGATTGATGGAGAAGTTTCACTTTAGATTATGCAAAAACGAGTCTGCCATCTATTTCTCCGATTGAGGCGTGTGTCACAGAGCGAGTTCCCAAGCATTCCATCGCCCTGAGTGCTTGGGCCGACGATGGGTAAGTAATGGGGGGGTGGGTGCCAAGCAATACACACACACAAACACTCACTCACTCACGCACACACACACACATACACGCACTAGGGATGGACGGTTTTTCGGTTAAACCGAAAACCGCGGTTTCTAAAAATAGAAACGGTTTTTTATCAAAACCGTCTGAAACCGTTTTTTTTTTTTTTTTTTTTTTAGAAGAATAAAATAGAATAAGAATAAAACTGGAACATGTCGTGTGTGAAAATAACAATGATACAGTCTGAATCTGCCGCGCAATGAGTGAGAGGTTTGGTCAGTTGTGAAGAATAACTGAGGATTAATATCGAATTGGGATTATATTTAAGGGTAACGAATCACTCTATGGGAAAGATAGTTGCCTTCAGTTATTGGTAGATAGGAAAGGTTTTTTACAATTACTCGCTTACATTTAATAAGATCATTTTCGCTGCTCTCTGTAAAGCGCATTGGGTCACTTTTGTGAGAAATGCGCTATAGAAATAAAATGTGATTTGATTTGATATCAATCAAACTTTATTTATGTTCTATAGCACAAATCATGCATTGAATGTAACTCCAAGTGCAGTATTTACTAAACCACAATATAATAAAACAAGAGCTATACGGATCAAGAGTGTTTGTGCACAGCGCCACTGTGTGTGAAGGCGCTACTGAAAGTGATGACAGAACGCATGTCTCAGAAGATACCCGGTCACTTAGTGACGCAAAGGTAGTTCTGTATTTATCTCTATCTGTATTAGTACATTTATTTTGAAAGCTCTATTTTGACAGCTCTACCATGGGCACTTTTATTTTGATGGGGCATTCTTTGTTGATTGACTTACGACAGTTCAGGACGAGTCAGTCTCGCGGCATGTGGTTTTTATGAAAAGCTTTAAGTATGTTCACTGCATAATTCTAAGTCTAATATTTCAGTGATTATTGAGCAGTATTCAAATATTTAAATACATTGAGCAGCAGCTGAAACTTTGTCTAAGAACCAAGATATTGAGAAAGCAGTTCATTCAATGAAGACGCTGTTCCAAGAGATGATCTTCCGTGCAGGCGTGCACCCTGGATCAGCGGAGCTGGTGTGTTAAGTGTTCATGTGTTTTCATGTATGGTGTAGCTTACAAAAGTCTGCCTTTCCACTTATATTTGTGAAACTAAGTAGCCTAAATGTGTTGCGACTGTGCTTACGGTGTTTTAATGGTGTTCGACATGAGTGTATTGTAGCAGTAGGGCTCAATTATTTGAAATTGGCGCTTTTTTATTAAAAAAAAAAATTACGTTTTTTTTTTTTTTTTTTTTTTATGTATTTTTCGGTTAACCGGAAAACCGCGGTTTTACTCTCTGACGGTTTTTCGGTTTCAATAATTGGAAACCGTCCATCCCTAACACGCACACACAAAAACACAAAGATGGTCATATTCTCATCACACACACACACACACACACACACACACACACACACACACAAAGATGGTAATATTCTCATCACACACACACACACACACACACACACCCACAGTGCAGCAGTGGCACCTCGCTGCGCCCCTCCCCTCCTTCCCTCTGCACAATTGGCCTCTCCAAGGCTCATCAACCTCACTAATGAACCATGGGTACTTGACAACTCTTTGACGTACAGACGACACGCACGCACACACACAGACACACACACACACACACACACACACACTAATATTTAACACATTGTGTCCAATGACAGGTCATTCAAATCAAATCAAATCAAATTTTATTTGTATAGCGCATTTCTTACAAGATGCAACTCAATGCGCTTCACACAATGAAAATGTTCAGTCAATCATTCACAGAGGCTCTACTACTAATGTGCAGTTAAAAACTGTAAAAACTTCTGAAATTAGAACTAGTTACAACCATTAGTGAAACGTTGCCAACGTTGAAAGTGAATGCAATGTGCACACACCCCATACACAAACACACACACGCACCATACGCAATCACACACACGCACACACACAGACATGCACGCACCATACGCAAACACGTACACACACACACACACTAACATTCATGCTCTCTCACACACACAGACACACACGTGTACGCAATAAAGTATAAGTCCTCTGTGACTGATCAATACCCTGCTATGATGAACTAGTTACCATTTCCTCAAAGTTTGTTCATTTTGAATAAACAGGAGACTAGGCAAACACCAGTGCCGTGTCGCGACAGTCCATCACTAATTAATGAAGGTGTGAAATCTATTTATACATGTTTGAAGTCTGCTGTATACTGTAACTCAACACCCTCCACAACCACCACACTCCATCCATCCCTTCCTCCCTCCCTCTCTCTCTCCCTCCCTCTCTATCTGTCATTCTACTCCACCAGTCCCTCCAGGGTCAGACCACTTAATGTAGGTGCAATGAGTGTTAACTCACAAGGGAAACTTGAATGGGCCTTTGTGACTTTGTGTATGTGTGTGTGTGTGTGTGTGTGTGTGTGTGTGTGTGTGTGTGTGTGTGCAGGTGTGTATCTGTGTGTGTGCGCGCAAGTGTGTGTGTGTGTGTGTGTGTGTGTGTGTGTGTGTGTGTGTGCGTGACTTGCAAGTATGTGTGTGTATGCGTGTGCGCTTGCAAGCGTGTGTGCGTGCGTGTGCTCTTGCAAGTGTGTGTACATGTGCACGCGTGTCCCCGCACACACGAGAAACCCTTGCCTGTAGGTGGGCTGGGACCCAACCAGATGTTTTCGGCCGCCTTTCTGCATTGTCACTGTGTGTGTGTGTGGGGGGGGGGGGGGGGGGGGTACACACATACCTGTACAGCTCTGTGGCCCCCAAGGGCTCAGCCATCTGTGCTACACACCCTCATCCCCACAGCCCTCCGGTACAGCAGGAAAGGACAGCCATGTCCCACTTAAAGAGGGGTGACGCGGGGGGCTATGACGATGACCAATCTCGGTCACAGAGAACCAAATTGTCCAGGTGTTTCTTTGCCCAGGACAAGCAAAGGTGGAATGCACTGTTTAGAGGCAGACCCAGTCGATACATACAGCATCTAGGTTGTCGAGATGTTTACACAGCAGTACGATAGCCACAGTGGGAGCTAACGCGCAGTGTTAGCATTAGCATCTAGGTTGTCAAGATGTTTACACAGCAGTACGATAGCCACAGTGGGAGCTAACGCGCAGTGTTAGCATTAACATAATAGTCATCCTACCTCACTTCCTCATTGTTCTAAATTCAGTTAATTATGCCTCTGTTGGAAGGAGGTGGTTGGGGGGGGGCGGGGGGGCTGCTTGACAGGAAATGATCTTATTTTGGCACACTCTTCTAAACCACCCTCTGGTAAGGAGTGTGTGTGTGTGTGTGAGAGAGAGAGAGAGAGAGAGAGAGGGGGGGGGGGGGCAGAGACAGAGGCAGAGGACAGAGTACGACGGTTGTAGGGGAGGCAGAGAAAGAGGGAGAGAGAGAAAGAGATAGAGAGAGAGAGGCAGAGGACACCGTGAAAGAGAGACTGGGGATGCAAAGAAAGAGAGAGAGAGAGAGAGAGAGAGAGAGAGAGAGAGAGAGAGAGAGAGAGAGAGAGAGAGAGAGAGAGAGAGGGGGAGAGGGGGCATCATACAGTATAACCAACTACACACAATTGCAACGGTGTGACTGGTTTACAGACGGTGACCTAGCACCCGGTATCTAGGTGACACCCTGTAATAACGGACCTCCTCTATGAGAATGAGATGACCCCTGGACGCTGTGACAAAGTCCTAATTACAGCAATTATCCTAATTACTGTACGTCACGGCTAGAGCCGCCAGCCACCTGGACGTCCGTCCGTCCGTCCGTCTCCCCCCTCCGGACGCCCCCACCCCCCCCCCCCCCTCCATCCTCCCAACACCTCCACCTCTTCTTTGTACGAGTATGAATAGGAGAAGAGGAGAGTTTGTTTGGCCTTTCCGCAGACAGACAAGGCAGAGCAGGTGCAGGCGGCTCATAACCGATATTCATTCGTCATGAATATGGAAATGGGCCGAGGGGTGGAAACATGCAGATGTTGCCTGATGCGGCACGCCCCCCCCCCCCCTCTCTCCTCCCCCGAGGGGGTCCGTGGGTAAATGAAGTGTGCCCGCCTGCGACACTTTTTATCTGGATCTAGAAATAACAGCGGCTGGGTCCTACCGAGCGATTTATCAACCGCCGTCTGTGGGGGGTACGGAGGGAAGGAGGGAGGGAGGGAGGGATGGAGGGAGGGAGGGGGTAATGTATTCAGAGGTTCGAAACAGGGTGATTTTTCTGGGATGACAGCACTAATGAACGTCCCGGGACTTGGTCGTTTTGGGGGTGGGGGGGGGTGCGGGGTGGGGTGGGGGTGCGGGGGGGTTTGGGAGGATTTTTCCTTGCAGATCATTTGCCTCCCCTCCCTCTCTTTTTCTTATACTGTACATTCTCTCTCTCTCTCTCTCTGTTTCTCCGTACCCTCCCCTTCTGTTGTGATGGTAACCAAAGTGGGCAGAGTAGGTAATGCGTAGCACAGAGAGAGAGAGAGCGCGCCGAGATGCAGAAGGGGGAAGAAGGATTGAGGGGTAGTCCACGTGGGACTGCTGGCCATTCCGGGCTTTTTGAAAAACTATGCCGGAGACATTCCGCCTCTCTGCACTCCCTCGGAGCCAGCGAGGAAGCGGTGCAGTAAGAAAATAAAGCAATATCCCAATGAGAGACGAGATAACACCCTCATGACTGTGAAAGTGGGTTAGCGGCTCACGTTACACACACACACACACACACACACACACACACACACACACACACACACAGACAGACACACAGACAGTCACACACACACACACACACAGACAGTTACACACACACACACACACACTCCACCCTAATCACCCTGCTTATCCTCTTCATGAATAGATATTACCTTTAAGAGCTGCACCCGAGACACAGTCATGTTTATTATGTGAATATCATTCACCTGGGAGGAGGGGAGGACGTTATATCCATAATTCACTGTTTTGGTGGGTCTCTATGGGGATTCTCTCTCTCCCCCTCTCTTCCCCTCTCTCCCCCTCCCTCTCTCTCTTCCCCTCCCCCGGAACACCTGCACTTCCTGACGATACCATCCCAGGGGGTGCCGAAGCACCTCTAACTCGATTGATGTTTGCACAAAACGTGGCGCCTATTACCGTAAGTGGTTTAGAATGGGAGTCTGAGTTATCGGCACTTTACCGCCCTGGGAGACGGGGGAGAAGGAGGGATAGATGGGTTTTGTCGCCGGCGTTTTTTTTTACATTTTAATTAAGCGAAGTGAAACGGTTAAGTGCGTTGATGAGCTCCTGACAAGCTCTCGGCCTATAGGAGAGGCGGGGGGGCCGTCGCCTCGGAGGCCCCCCTGGCCGCGAACAGCGAAGTCAGTCGTTGTTTGATTCATAATGGCTTCATAATGCCGAATCATAACGCAGAGCAGGCTGCCGGGAACACGACTGTGTGGGACACTTTCATGGACGCGGTTCATGCCCAGAATCGGACTTCTGGGAA
>NC_137676.1:63245241-63282741 GCF_963989245.1 Nansenia antarctica
GCGCGCGTACGCCAGCACATGTGTGTAAACACACGCGCGTGCGCGCGCACACACACACACACACACACACAAAATGCAGTGTTAAAGGGAAAACAGACGTATGCTGCTGGTGTAATCCATTAACACTGTAATACGTTTTCTTTTAAGGCAACACGTCTTATTAGAGCCTGACAGATGGAGGAGGCCGGGGGAAAATCGATAGGCGGCGAGGGAGCGAGCGATGGAGAGAGCCCACAAAAGAGAGGAGTGGAAAAAGGGAAGAGGAGAGAGGAAGATAAACATCCCCTTTTTAGTTATTCTGGCCCCAAAGCCAGTGGTGAGTGGGTCTCCACATTCACCCGTTTCCAATTGTACTCCGGGCCCATTAAAATTCCTAATACACTCCTTCAACACTATTAACTGCGGGGAGCCAATAGCCTGATTCATGCTGACTAGGCCGAGACAGGTTTCTAGGAGGAGAGAGAGCTGGGCCAGGGCCGCAGGGCTACGCGGAACACACTGTCGTGTAGCGGAGGTGGTTGGGAGGACATGCATGATCACGGTGATGCTGTAGCCCTGCCCTGAGAGCTGTTACTGTCCCTCGGAACTCGGGGTTGTCGTCTCGGGCCTGACGGTAGACACTTGGGTATTCCATTTTGAAGACCCAGGTTTGAAACCCGCCTGCCTGTCGCCATAGAAACGACTAGATTTACCTAAGCCTTGGGTAGAAACGACAAACGAAACAGTTTTCGAGAATGTTTTTGTCCTTCTCTGCCCTTGCGATGCACACTTGAGACGTACACTGTGTAGCATCCTTCCTTTTCTAGACATGTGGGTTTCAGATAAGGTGAAGGTAGACACCCCCGTCCAGATGCATTTTATAAACCAGTCATCTGTATTCAGCGTGCAGGGCTTACAACAAACCCAACACTATTTAACCTTTACAGCATTTATGTACACCTACCTACCTACCTACCTACTTACCTACCTACTTACCTACCTACCACCTACCGAACACTTTATTAGGAACACCTGTATGAATGAATGAATGAATGAATGAATGAATGAATGGTCTTTATTGTCATTGCTATAGTACAGGTACCAAACAACGACATTTAGGAGGGGTGGCTCCCCTGGTGTTAGGAAAGAAAAAAAAAACTTTAAAAAAACACTTTAAAAAAACACAAGAAGGGAAGGAGCTGGTTTACATAAATAAAGGCTATGTACACTATCCACTATACTATACTGTACAGATAGACGACTAGGGTTGTCATATTGCACATAGTGTTATTGCACATTTATTTAAAGTTCAGGTGGTGTAATGGTGTGCGGAATGTTTTCTTGGCACACTTTGGGCCTGTTAATACCAATCAATCATTGCTTGCCACAGCTATTTGAGTATTGTTGCTGACCATGTGCATCCCTTCATAGCCAAAATGTACCCATATTATAAGGGCTACTCTCAGCATGATAATGCACCTTATCACAAAGCAAACGTCATCTCAAACTGGTTTCATGAACATGACAGTGACAGCGGCCTTCTCAGTAGAATCCAATAGAACACGTTTGGGATGTGGTAGAACGGGAGATTCACAGCTTGAAGGTGCACCTGAACAATCTTGGAGGAATTGTGTGAAGCAATCATGTCATCATGGACCGGAGTCTCAAAGGAATGTTTCCAACATCTTGTGGAATCAATGCCACAAAGAATTGAGGCTGTTTTGAGAGCAAAGGGAGGCCCTACCCAGTATTAGTATAGTGTTCCTAATAAAGTGTTGTAAGGTGAGTGTAGATAAGCCTCATTGAGATCAAATCTATTTTATGAGGGAGACCCAGTAAAAGACACAACAGTCTAGACAAAATAATACGAATAAAAGAGCATTAATGAGCATACAGTAAGGGTACATTGTAAAGTAATAATGATGTGCAGTATTTACACTCTATTCACATTCTACATAGCAGAAAGGGTTTTAGAAATGTCACGTTGTTTCCTGCTTTAATGCAACATTTGAATCATACCTGACATCATCTGCACTCTGTTGATCATCACTCACCATTTCCCTGACAGACCATGTTGAATTCTAATGGCTACATTGACAGTTCAGCTCTCAAGTTGAACCAAATATTGAGGATAGCAATCCATGATGAGTACAATTTAGATGCATTATGGTACCAATGGGATCTATCTCACAGATATAATACTAGATAGATTGATCTGTTTCACATCATATTGTGAGAATAGGTCAAAGTGTTTTTCAGACATGCAACATCATCATTCAACAGAGACAGTTGGCTAAATTGGTTGACAAATGGAAAGTATTTGTAGCACAATATGATGCTCGATTCCATTGAGGGCTTCTATATTGGAATGGGTACTGATTCTACTGGCACCATGTATAATGGTTATTTCTGGGTGGATTTCAAGTATAAATTCACTTTCTCATATATCAGCTACTTTCTCTCCATACTGTACATATGCATTGACTGTATCAATCTGAAGATGTTATTGTCTAAAGGGATGTACAATCACTGCTTGGTGCTTCCCCCATTGGATCTCCATCTACATTCTTTCATCCCTCCCTTTCTTTCCTCCCCCTCCTCTTCCCTTCTTTCTTTTCAGAGGACACAGGGAGGTAAGGTTATTGATTTCTCATCATGTGTTGTCATGTCAGAGTTATCGCACATTCTCTTTCAGTTCAGCTGTATTGACAACCGGGCTGTTGACATTCCACCAGCGTGAGAATGAAACCTGCAGAGTTTCTGCGTAGAGAGGAAACTTTTTTGTTTTTTTCGGGTTTTTAAAATAGGAGACAGAGATGACAGCTTTTGAAATCCTCCAAGCCTTCCTACACACACACACACACACACACACACACACACACACACACACACACACACACACACACACACACACACAGACACACACTGACACAGACAGATACACCATACACACACACACACACACACACACACACACACACACACACAAAAACACTCTCTCTCACACACACACACACACACACACACACACACACAAAAACACTTTCACACACACACACACACACACACACACACACCTTTCTTGGATGTTGCAAGATGAAAAAAAAAGGAGGTCGAAAGTATGTTTTGAGAATTAAGCATACTGTGGGGTGATTTTTTTCTGAAACTGAAACTAGCTTCCAGGCTAATCTAACTTTGTATTACATGCACATTGCCAGCAACAGAAGAGAACACGTGTCAATAATTATGATCAGTCTGTCTCTAGGACAATCTTATTACAACTGTGATCTTTTAGCCTTGAGTGAGACTGTAGCTGTCACCTTCGCAGCTACTCCGATGACAAGCACATTATGCACATTATTATCATGCCTCTCGCATTTGTTTCAGTTAAACCGCAGGTGCATCCTGGTTGCTCAAAACCAATCCTGGTCACTTTGGATAAAGGCGTCTGCTAAATGCCAAAAATGTAATCTAATGTAATGAAAACAATCACAGCCCCCCCTCCTCTACCCGTTTCACGACGCCAAGCGGCGTCACACAAATTAACGGTCCCGGATGGGACAAACATCCCAATTTATTTAAATGTATTCATAATGTGGTTATCACTCTGTACTTACTGGTGCTTAATACTGTGTTGCTGTTATCGCTGCTCTCCAAAGCCAGGCCGTCATTAAGAGGTTCCTCCACCTCTTACAGCAGCCTCCAGAGTAGTTCCTGGAGGAAATAGGCAAAGCAGGAATCATTGAGAAGGGGGCCATCACTCTCCTGCACTCTTCTCTCTCTCTATCTCCACTCTCGCTTGCACAGACACACGGGCTAATTGCTAATTGGCAGCGGTGGATGGTGTACAGAGATATCGCGCCAATGAATTAACCTCGTCGCACGAGCTCACCCTCGGTTGCAGGACAACGGGGGAGCGATAGCGATAGCCGTAGCTCACGCTCAGACAGTCAATTCTTTCCCCATGTTCTCTGTGCTGGCGGTTGATATACCTGGAGGCTAGCTAGCGTGGAGCCCAGCTAGGGCCGCAACTACGCCACAGTGGATAGTTAAAATGGCCGAAGGCGGTCAATCTTCTCTCAAGAGAACTGAGTGACTTTGAAAGTACAGGAGGCAGGAGGATTAGACGGGTCAGCTCTCATCTTTTACCTCAATTGGCAGCGAGAGGGGACAGGGCACTGCTGTGCAGCCGGTCCCCGTATCAATCTCATGGTACGAGGCAAGGCCCTATTTTCATTACCTCACGCTGAGTCCACAGGACAACCTGAACTGGAGGTGCACTTAGGCAGGAAACTTCAATAATGAACAGCAGAAATGTACAATATTGGTAGAACCCCCCCCCCCCCCCCACTGCACTGCAACACCCCCCTCTCCCTCCCCCACCCCTTCCCTAATCAAAAGAGGTGTAGTGACTACATTATGGGTTCATGTTCTCCTCTTACTGTTGGTTGTGTAGTGGGAGGGAACCAGTTCTGGCACTAGGGGCAGAGGGGAGGATTATTAACGTTGCAACTTCCTGTTTAGACACAACAGTTTTGGTGATCTATTTTCTGGTCCTGTACTGAGAGTACAAGTTGTTATTTTGATTAAACAGTTAACATTACGTTGCCTACGTCTTTCCTTTTTCCTCCGGCACTACACTGGTGACCCCGACGTGATTTTTGTTAACGTAATTGTGTACAAAAACCAGCGAACGAACATTACAATCCTGCAAAATGTCCGGGCGAGGAAGACGTTCAAACCAGCGGCAGCCATCACCATCCCCTGTCAGGGTAACGCGTGGTGCGCACACTCCCACTCTCAAGCTACCAGAGTTCTGGGACTCAACGCCTGCTGCATGGTTTGCTATTGTAGAGGCACATTTCAACAAAAGTGACATCGATGACGACGACGACCGGTACAACCATGCTGTGGCAATGTTGGGCAGCTCCACCGCAGCTCGAGTGGTAGGTTTTTTGTCTGCTCCCCCGACGACGAACAAATATGAGCGCCTCAAGGCCCTGCTTCTAGAGACATTTGAACTGTCCACTGCGGAGAGGGTGCGTCGCCTATTTGCCATGTCGGACTTGGGTGACGAGAGGCCTTCTGCGCGCATGGAGAGGATGCTAAACCTGCTCGGTACAAAAGACCCCATGATCCTCTTCACAGAGCTGTTCATGCGCACATTGCCAGCTCAAGTTAGGATGGCGCTGGCCAACACCGCCATCATGGAGCCCCGCGCCCTGGCCAGGGAGGCGGACCGGTTCGTCTTGGCCATGCCTCAACGGTCCCCCGACCTGCTCGCTCCCGCGGCCGCCCCGCCACCCGACCGTCGCAGGAGAGCGAAGGATGACGCCAGACCTTCTGGCCAGCAGGGTAACGCTGCGGGCCATTGTTTCTACCACGCCACTTTTGGCGCCAAGGCCAAACGGTGCCGCTCACCCTGCACCTTCGGACCGACGGGAAACGGCGGGGCCGGCACTCAGTAGTGGCCCTGAGCGCTGGCGTCACCAACAGGCTGCTCTTCATACAAGACACCGCCTCTGGTCGCAGTTTCCTTTGTGACACAGGTGCCCAGTGGAGCATCATTCCGGCAGAGAGATCGGATGTGGCGAAGGAGGAGCGTGGTCCGCAGTTGGCAGGCGCGGACGGCACACCTATCTGCTCTTATGGCACTAGGGCGGTGGACGTGTGCTTCGGAGGGCAATGCTTTTCGTGGGATTTTGTCATAGCGGCTGTCACATTTCCCCTCCTTGGTGCGGATTTTCTGTGCGCCCACAACCTGTTGGTGGACGTGGGGAACAGGCGCCTGGTCAACTCACAGACTTTCGCTTCCTTCGCCTGTACGCAGGGGGAGGCGGTCTACAGCGGGTGGTCCAATACGCTCGCCGAAAGTGACCAGTACCTTCGGCTGCTCGCCGAATTCCCCGACCTTACCAAGCCCACCTTCTCCGCGCCCACGGTGAAACACGGAGTGGAGCACCACATCGAGACCGAGGGGCCTCCCCTCCACGCCAGGGCCAGGCGCCTCAACCCGGAGAAGCTGGCCATCGCCAGGGCGGAGTTTGCGCATATGGAGCAGGTGGGCATCGTTCGGCGCTCGAGCAGCCCCTGGGCGTCTCCCCTGCACATCGTCCCTAAGTCAGACGGCGGGTGGCGCCCATGTGGGGACTACCGCCGCCTCAACGACGCGTCCAAGCCTGACCGCTACCCGGTCCCACATGTCCAGGACTTTTCAGCGAACCTGGCAGGCAAACGCTTCTTCTCCAAAGTGGACCTGGTACGGGGGTACCATCAGGTGCCGGTGCACCCCGAGGACGTCCCTAAGACGGCCGTAATCACGCCATTTGGACTCTTCGAGTTTCTGCGGATGCCGTTCGGCCTGAAGAACGCGGCGCAGACCTTCCAACGCCTCATGCACTCGGTGCTCCGGGACCTACCATTCCTCTTCGTCTACTTGGATGACATCCTCGTCGCAAGCACCACGGAGGAGGAGCACCTGTCCCACCTCCGGGCCCTTTTCACACGGCTCAGCCAACATGGGCTGATTGTCAATCCGGCGAAGTGTGAGTTCGGACGGAACACCATCGACTTTCTCGGGCACCGGGTCTCCGCAGAGGGGGTGACCCCCCTCCCCTCGAAGGTGGAAGCTGTCGCTGCTTTCCCGCGCCCCAGCACAATCAGCGAGCTCAAGGGGTTCATCGGGATGGTAACCTTCTACTATCGCTTCCTCCACCACATCGCTCACATCCTGCGGCCTCTGTACGATGCCCAGAAGGGCAAGACTCTGAAGCAGCCGGTGGACTGGACGGCGGAGCGTGTCAAAGCCTTTCAGGACACCAAGGCGGCCCTGGCCCGCGCTGCCATGTTGGCCCACCCCTCGCCCTCGGCACCCACTGCTCTCACCACGGACGCCTCTGACTTTGCTGTGGGAGCGGTGTACGAACAGTGGGTTGGGGACGCCTGGCAGCCTCTTGCATTCTTCAGCCGCCAGCTGTCTCCCAGAGAGCAAAGGTACAGCACATTCGACAGGGAGCTCCTCGGGCTGTGGCTTGCTGTCAGACACTTCCGTTTTTTACTGGAGGGCCGCGAGTTTACGGCCTACGTGGACCACAAGCCACTCACGCACGCCATGTCCAAGGTGGCGGAGCCGTGGTCCGACCGCCAACAGCGCCAGCTCGCCTACATATCCGAGTTCACCACAGACATCCAGCACGTTGCTGGGAAGTCCAACCAGGTCGCGGATTGTCTCTCCAGGGCGGTGGTTGGTGCGGTCCAACTGGGTTTGGACTACGCGCGCATGGCTGCAGACCAGGCCGCCGACCCCGCCGTCCAGGCTCTCAAGTTGTCGGACACAGGACTGCGCCTAGAAGAGGTGGTTTTCGGTGACGCAGGGGCCACGCTCCTGTGCGACGTCTCCATGGGTCAGCCACGACCGGTGGTCCCCGCCAACTGGAGGCGCCCCGCCTTCGAGGCGATACACGGCTTGTCTCACCCTGGTAGGAAACCGTCCTCACGGCTGGTGTCAGAGAAATTCGTCTGGCATGGGCTCAAGAGGGATGTGAGGGCCTGGGTAGACACGTGCATCGCCTGCCAGCGCGCCAAGGTGCATCGACACGTCAAGGCCCCCCTGGAGCAGTTCTCTGTGCCTGAGCGGAGGTTCGATCATGTAAACGTGGACCTGGTAGGGCCGCTGCCCCCCTCGCACGGATACACCTATCTCTTTACCATGGTGGACAGGACGACTCGCTGGCCGGAGGCAGTTCCGCTCTCCTCAACGACAGCCCCCGACCTGGCCCGGGCGTTCATCGCGGTGTGGGTCTCCCGCTACGGCACCCCTGCTGATCTCTCCTCTGACCGTGGCTCACAGTTTACTTCAGAGCTGTGGGCAGCGGTGGCGGAGAATCTGGGGGTCAAGCTCCACCGCACAACCGCCTATCACCCGCAGGCGAACGGGCTCTGTGAGCGTTTCCATCGATCCATGAAGGCCGCCCTTCGAGCCAGCCTCACGGACAGCGACTGGCTTGACAAGCTGCCGTGGGTCATGCTGGGGCTCAGGACAGCGCCTAAGGAGGACCTACAGTCGTCGTCCGCTGAGCTGGTGTTTGGACAGCCGCTGCGGGTCCCCGGTGACTTCATTCCCAAGTCAACGGAGCCCTGGTCCGCCGCCGCTCAGCGCGCCTCCCTGCTGGACAGCGCCAGGACCTTCGTCCCGGTCCCGACTACGCAGCATGGTGTCCCTACTTCGAGGGTGCCCCCGGAGCTGCACTCAGCGAGGTTCGTTTTCATTCGTCATGATGGCCACAGGACTCCACTACGTCCTCCTTATGACGGGCCTTTCCGTGTCATCGAGGCCGGAGCCAAGAACTTCATGGTTGACATGGGGGGTAGGCCTGAGTGTGTGTCCGTTGATCGCCTCAAACCGGCCCACTTGGACCTTGAACTGCCCCTGGACTTGGCCCTGCCACCGCGCAGAGGCCGGCCTCCAGTCCTACCTCCCCTGCCGCGCCCTGGCCATTCCCCCCTCCGACCCCGACAACCCCCCGCAGCTCGCGAGCCCCCGGTCGTCACTGCCCCCCGTCCTTCCCTGCAGGAGGACGTGATGGGCGATGTCACACCTCCTCCCGCACCTCCTGACTTTACCTACGATCGTAGGGGCCGGGCCATACGCCCTCCTCGCCGTGAGGATTTCCAATATTGAGGTGAACACTGGGGGGGCTGGTGTAGTGACTACATTATGGGTTCATGTTCTCCTCTTACTGTTGGTTGTGTAGTGGGAGGGAACCAGTTCTGGCACTAGGGGCAGAGGGGAGGATTATTAACGTTGCAACTTCCTGTTTAGACACAACAGTTTTGGTGATCTATTTTCTGGTCCTGTACTGAGAGTACAAGTTGTTATTTTGATTAAACAGTTATCATTACGTTGCCTACGTCTTTCCTTTTTCCTCCGGCACTACAGAGGGATGTTTTCCATGCCTGAAAGAAAATTGCATTTGTTTACTGTCTTGTTTTTGTTCTTTTGTTGTTCTTTGCCGCTGAGGAAACTATTCCAAAAACATTGGAAACCAATTGTGATCACCGAGGCTATTTCTGCTGTTGAAAGCACAAAAAATGTACCCACAAACCCCTTCTGCCGAAGACTAAGTGTTGTGCTTTTGTTCATCTGTGCGACTGGGAAAGTTTGACCTTAGCTCGAGATGCCTTGATATCAGAGAAAGTTAAGCCAATAAAGTGAGTTGAACGTGTTTAACTCTAGCTGATAAACTGAGCCTCATTCACAAATAATAGAATCCCCTTGGTATCAAGTGCTTAAACGTTTAACGTTTTAAGTTGTTTTTTAGGCTTACCACTTGACAACTCTCAGTGAGACGCTATGAAAGGTCTTCGAAACAAGCATAAATTAAATGATGAATATACAATGAGGCATTCGAGATTGGAACTGTGTTAGCACAAAACATTAGCATTAACATTGAATCTTTTATCATTCTGTTTTGATGCATTACAACAGAGTATGATGTAGGTGAATTGGATGTGCAAAAACAAATCTATTGTAAATCTAATACTATAACATATTGTATTACCATTGACATTAATTAACAACTGACAATTATGAACAATGACAGCCACTATAGTTTCAACATGTTAATAAGGTACAGTACAGTGTAAACAACATGATGTCAAAAGACTCAATTGTTGAGTCTTAGGCAAACTTAATGACAGAATGTGTTAATGACAATTTTTTATTTATTTTTTATTATTATTTATTTTGGTAAGTTTTTAAACAACAAACATCTAGATGTCACAACAAGGACAGACATTAAAGGAAAACAATTAACTCCATAAAGTAGAAAGTATGAAAAATAAAGTAATTATAAGACAAAACACAACAGCAAACAAAAAGACAATAAACAACAGCCAAGAGACAAAAACAAAACAAAACAAAAATACATATGCCAATAAACAAAAGTGTGTGTGCAATGAGGGAAAGGGGGGGGGGGGGGGGGGCATTACCACCATCAACAATGACATCATTTTCATCAGCATAGCTGGCATCACACACTGTCCGAGCCATAACCGTGTGTCACCACCTGTACAATGCGCACAACAATCAGCTTCACACCATGTTGCCAGGCTATATATAACATCAGTGGTTCGCTAGTCTGGCTATTGGAACATAACACAAGGGAAAAAGTACGAAAGGTCCAAAGAAGAAAAACATCTCCATCAGGCCATGAAGAGAGAGGAAAGAGTTCCTCTGTGTTCATAAATACCCATGTCCTCTGGGGAGCGGTGGTGTTACAGTGAGGGCTTTGTAAGCGAGGGATCTGCAGGGGGGGCCGAGTCTGATTTGGAATGGTCAGACCTCCTGCGAGAGACGGGGGTGGAGAGGTGGTGGAGAGGGAGGTGGGAACATGGGGAACGTTCTTATTCACCGGTGTCACTAGTCATCCCAGGCACCTCGGAGGTGCGGTGCCAGTAGAATCAGTACCCATTAACCCCCACACAGGAGGATGGGCAGACTCATATTAAACAGAGGCTACACACACACACACACACACACACACACACACACACACACACACGTACATACACTTCACACACACACACACATACATACAGTACACACACATACACAGTACACACACACATACGCGCAAAACTTGTCTATTGTCTTCTTGTCCATCTTCCTTTTATTGCTAGAACCTAGAAGGGATGGTGAAAGCATGCTTCAGTTTAGGAGGGGTTGGGGGTGTGTGTGTGTGTGTGTGTGTGTATTGTGCATGTCTTTCAGCTTGCCTGAAAACGCCTGGCATCATTTCACTCAGGACCTGCCAAGTCACCATCTCAAGCTGGTATAGGGAAGGCAGTCTGGCAGGGTCTCTGATGAGAGAAGCCCCCCCCCCCCACACACACACACACACACACACACACACGCACACACTCCCCTCCAACAATCCCCCCCCGGTCATGAACCGTGCTCTTAGGAAACAACAGGCGGGGGTCCACACATCTCCATGTGTTGCCACCTTCTGTTGGCCCATCCTTAAACTGACAAATCACTCGCGGTTGCCACGGTCACATGTTTTAATCTAGCAGGAAAGGCAAGGGCTGGCACGCACTGTTGTTATTTATTGGCAGACATACCGTATACTTCTGTGTGCATCAATTATTGCTCATTTATCTTTTTGTGTGAACCAAGTTTTTTTTTATTTCATGTTTCCGTTTTTTTTTCGTATTATTAAAGAAGAGTCATATATTGTATGGTTAAAGTGTTGTTTAAAACACATGCAGTACTCCTTTTACCTATCAGTCCTTACCTATCAGTGCATATTTAGTATTTTGCTTGTTATTGAAGTGAATGCCCTGACTGACTTGGTTTGCATGGTGAATGCTAATTGTAGCGGCAGCAGATGGGCTGACAAGCGGCCAGTATTCTCTAGCCTCTGGTCAGTAGTGTCGGAGACACGCAGACAAACAGAGACATCGACAAACAAACCCAGAAGGGCCTCTGTGAAAGCCAAGTGTCCCTATCAGAGAGCAATCTTATGCTTCATACGGCATAACATGAAATCCAAGTGTCCCTATCCGAGTGCGTCGGTCGCTTCATAAGGCCTAACATGAACATAAACATGAATTCATACGTTCAATTGTGATCTTCACAGTTGTACGAATTCAGATGAATTGGATGCTGACTACTGTGTGATATGTTGACTCTCGAATTTTCTTGGAATCCGTCACCCTGAGACAATGTGATTAACATTTGGCCCATTGGGTCACGCCGTTGGCTCCAGCGAGATCTTTGGTGGATAATGAGCCATACAAAAACCCCAATGCAACACAGATTTCTCCCAGCATGCTTTCTTTCTCTCATCCAGCAGGAGGGATACAGGGGGAGGTAGAGAGAAGGGGGGGGGGGGGGGTGGAGAGAATGGCGGGGGGGGGGGGGGGGGGCTGCAATGGAAAATCCCTGCTTGGAATGAAGATCTATGATGCTTATCTTCTGTAGAAAACTCATTATACACTTCACTCCTACTGTCAAAACAATTAATAGCTCTAAACACTCTTAGCGTCACAACACATCTTAAATGTTCCAATTCAACACAACACCGAAGAGATGTGGATGATAATAGAATCAGCATCCATGAGGTCCAAATGGCAAGGTTTTACTTCCTTGGTACTGCCGGCGGACACTGGCCCGTGACTGTGAACGAGCCTAGATCTTCAACATGGATAGAGGGCAGAGTTGTTAGAGTCAGCAGAGAATGAAATGTAAATGGTCAATTTTTCTAAATTGGATTCAAAAGGCTGAGCAGGAAATGAGCTCGGTGTACTCCCAGTGATCAGCCTATTACTGGGAATAGTCCTGACAGTCTTTAAACTCCCAGAGTCATTACCGCCTGCTTACTGGACACGCTTTCTCCACCATCTCCTCAGCTGACCCCCTCTCCAGCCGCTGTGTCCCAATTCATCACACTTTATCCCTGAAGCATTTTAAACACATTAAGATTGGTGTTAGAGCCCATGGTCACGTCTGGCCGGGTTCTTTGACATCCACAAGGGGGGAGTGTATGAGGGGACACCTCAAGGGACAGGGTGAAGAACGAGGAGGCAGGTTGAGACATGTTTGGACCAATGATCGATGCAGGTTGAGACATGTTGGGACCAATGATCTACAGTACCAGTCAAAAGTTTGGACACACCTCCCCGAATGGGTACGGGTCAACTCATTATAATTATGTCACCGTGATTTCACCAACTACACCCAAGTGTCTCACAAAAACCTTTCTGTCCAGATTTGCGGGTTCTCACCTTTTCTTATTCACATGTCTTAACTTCATTAGATGTTAATGAAACTTAATATAATAACTAAATATAATTCTCCAGTGGGTACAGTACATGTTTTTTACTTGAGGAAAACAATCAAAAATGTATTAGAGAAGTCTCATGTTCGTTTAACTTCAAATGAGGAATAAATGCGTTAATGAAGGCAACCGTGTCTTGTATTTTCTTCCAATTACTCAAGTGCAACGCACGCCGACACTCATTTAGAATATAGAATACATTTTGACAAATATTTTAAGGAACACAAAAAAAGTCAACTAGTAAAGCTTCTTTAGTTCAAATGTAGCTCATCTGACCTGCATGTTTGTTTCCAAACAAAAAAGTTTGATTCCAGTTGTAAAACGTCAATATACACTATAATATAATAAATCAATATATAATATAATAGGTAGAGAGGTGATTTTAACATTATTGTAATGCTGTGGTTCGGCTTGTTTCAGAAGCCCTGGTCATTCAATCACACATGAAATGTTTCCCACAAGTCTGGGATGAAACGTCACTCCCACACAGCATGAGGCACATGATCGCATGATGAATGAGACCGATCACAAATTTAGAGCGTTAAATGTGAGGACTTACTACATGACTGGTTTTGCCCCCTCCATATGTAATTTCATCAGAAGCTGAAAAAACTAATTATGAACCCGGCACAGCTGCCATCTATAACATAATATAATATATATATTGTATGCCATTTAGGTAACGCTTTTACATTACAGTGAGTGCATACATGTTTCAGTACATATGGTCCCAGCGGGAATCAAACCACAAACCTAAGTGTTGTTAGCGCCATGCTGAGCCACAGAGGACACCCGCTGCGGTTGTAGTTTGCTTACTTCCCCAATGCATTCCCCATGCATTCCCTATGCATTCCTTATGCATTCCCTATGCATTCCTTATGCATTCCCCATGCATTCCTTATGCATTCCTTATGCATTCCTTATGCATTCCTTATGCATTCCTTATGCATTCCTTATGCATTCCTTATGCATTCCCCATGCATTCCCTATGCATTCCCCATGCATTCCCTATGCATTCCTTATGCATTCCTTATGCATTCCTTATGCATTCCTTATGCATTCCCCATGCATTCCCTATGCATTCCCTATGCATTCCCTATGCATTCCCTATGCATTCCCTAAGCATTCCCTATGCATTCCCTATGCATTCCCTATGCATTCCCTATGCATTCCCTATGCATTCCTTATGCATTCCTTATGCATTCCCTATGCATTCCCTATGCATTCCCTCCCTATGCATTCCCTATGCATTCCCTCCCTATGCATTCCTTATGCATTCCTTATGCATTCCTTATGCATTCCCTATGCATTCCCCATGCATTCCTTATGTATTCCCTATGCATTCCTTATGCATTCCCTATGCATTCCTTATGCATTCCTTATGCATTCCCTATGCATTCCTTATGCATTCCCTATGCATTCCCTATGCATTCCCTATGCATTCCCTCTGCATTCCCCATGCATTCCCTATGCATTCCTTATGCATTCCCTATGCATTCCCTATGCATTCCCTATGCATTCCCTATGCATTCCCTATGCATTCCTTATGCATTCCCTATGCATTCCCTATGCATTCCTTATGCATTCCTTATGCATTCCCTATGCATTCCCTATGCATTCCCTCTGCATTCCCCATGCATTCCCCATGCATTCCCCATGCATCAAGTGCTCCAAAGCAATGCAGCAAACCAAGCCTGTCCAGACATCCACAGTAGATCAGTGGTTTATGCTCATGTGACCCTAGTGTACTCATGCTGACTCAGCACATCCCCTTAGAGACAACCTTTGATCATGACTCATCTTAACACACACACACACACACCTCCCATCATCTAAAGCCCCCCCCCACCCCCCTTAGCCCTTCTCTCCTCACCTAAAGCACCCCCCCCCTTAGCCCTTCTCTCCTCACCTAAAGCCCCCCCTCCCCCCTTAGTCCATCTCTCCTCACCTAAAGCCCCCCCTCCCCCTTAGTCCATCTCTCCTCACCTAAAGCCCCCCCTCCCCCCTTAGTCCATCTCTCCTCACCTAAAGCCCCCCCTCCCCCCTTAGTCCATCTCCCCTTGCCTAAAGCCCCCCCCCCTTAGCCCTTCTCTCCTCACCTAAAGCACCCCCCCCCCTTAGCCCTTCTCTCCTCACCTAAAGCCCCCCCACACTTAGCCCTTCTCTCCTCACCTAAAGCACCCCCCCCCCTTAGCCCTTCTCTCCTCACCTAAAGCCCCCCCCCTTAGCCCTTCTCTCCTCACCTAAAGCCCCCCCACATTTAGCCCATTTCTCCTCACCTAAAGCCCCCCCACATTTAGCCCATCTCTCCTCACCTAAAGCCCCCCCTCCCCCCTTAGCCCTTCTCTCCTTGCCTAAAGCCCCCCCACACTTAGCCCATCTCTCCTCATCTAAAGCCCCCCCTCCCCCCTTAGCCCTTCTCTCCTTGCCTAAAGCCCCCCCCCCCTTAGCCCTTCTCTCCTCACCTAAAGCCCCCCCACATTTAGCCCATTTCTCCTCACCTAAAGCCCCCCCCCCCCACCCCCCTTAGGCCACCTCCCCTCACCTAAATCCCCCCGTAGCCCCGCAGTGGATTTGGTCGGTCTCACACCTGTCTTAATTGTGTCCACGGGTATGCGCTGCGCTGCACCATAGGACTGTCGCTGTTTAAACGAGTCGCAGTGGGACACCCTGGCGGAAAGTTCCAGCATCTTTTCCTCCCTGCCTCTGACCCACTTGTCAGGTCCCATGGTCACCTCTGTCTGCATATTATTGTTCAAATGTACAGTTACTCTAACATCCCAAAATGGCTGCTATATTTTCTTCAAGTCCACGTTCAGACACACATCTCTTGCTTGAATATATAGTGTATATACAAAACCTTGTGTGCCACAATTATTTAATACTTTGTACAACCTTCTTTTGCCCCCCAAAAAAGCAGTCTGTCTCCTGTCCTCTAATAAGGTTGGATTTTTTTTCTCTGCAGAATACAATTACTTAAATTAAAGGTTGGATGTTTTGTTTTTTCAGTGTGACATTAAGTTAATTCACCAAAAGGTGAATTTTGTATAACCCGTTTTACTCATCTTTACCACCAATAATTGTGAAGGGTACTTTGTATATATATGTTACGGTACATGTGGGAAAACGGTACATGTGGGAAAACTAGGGTTAGGTGTAGGGTGCTACGGTTAAGGTTAGGGTTAGGGTTAAGATTAGGGTTAGGGGTAGGGTTAGACATGCCAGCATGTACCAAGTGGACGTAGCACCTAGCCCTAATCCTAGTTTTCCCACATGTACCGTATTCCCACACATATACACTGCTCAAAAAAATGTAAGGGAGCACTTAATCATCACATGATAACACCAACTCAATTTAACTTCTGGGATATCAATCTGTCAAGGATTAGGAAGCATAAAGGATTGTTAATCAATGTCACCTGCTTTGGTGCAAATGAAAGCGACAACGGGTGGACAGGAGAAACAACAGAAAGACGACCCCCAAAAAGGAAATGATTTTGCAGGTGGTGGCCGCAGGACATTTCTCTTTCCTTATCCTTCTTCTAACTTTTCTCTAGTTTTGCATTTTGCTAGTGCCCTTGTCACTACTGGTAGCATGAGGCGGTACCTGCAGCCCATTCAGGTTGCACAGGTAGTCCAGCTCCTCCAGGATGGCACATCCATACGTGCAGTCTCAAGAAGGTTTGCTGTGTCTCCCAGCACAATCTCAAGAGGACAGAGGAGATACCGGGAGACGGGCCATCTTGGGGACATCTTGGAGCTCTTGGGGATACTTTGGAAGGGCGTCCACTTCTAGGCTTCAATTCGAGTTGCTGTCATGGTAAATGCGTGCCTTAATTTCCCCTCTGGGATCAATAAAGTTCAATAAATAAATCTATCTCCATTTATAAATGATTTGCCTCTTGGTGGACTGTTGGAGCTCAAATCTTGTTGAGATGATTATAACCTTCCCCAGACTGATATGCTCTCACTACCCTCTTCCTGATGTCCTCTGAGATCTCATTTCCTCTCGGCATGGGGTGTTTTGCATTTCCAGAGGCCCGTCCAAACTCTTTCCTAAAGATCTCTCCCTTGATTGGTTCACAATTATTTACCCACCTGATTCTATTTACCTACTTGATTTAACCAATGCAACTGCACTAATGTTTTTATAATTGTGTTGTTCTACACTTTTCCCATTCAATGGGAAAGTGTGTCCAAACTTTTGACTGGTACTGTAAATAATATATTTTCTCTGAATAGTTCCTACTTGAAGGCTTTGCTCTCTCTACGGGGGCGATTCACCTTCAGTACTTTCCTCCAACTGTGCATCCTGACACAAACAACTATTACAGAGAACAGGATGAGGAGCTACTCGTTAAAGCTATATTGACAGGCCTTGCAGGAGCCTTCCAATAATAACTGTCTCGGTCTGTTCACATTGGGAAGTTGACATTCAAATCCAATACATCGGGTTGCTCTAAAGAGCAGAATTGCTCTCCGTGGGAACTGTTTCTGATGGATTCCTTGCACCTCTTTGCGGGGAGGAAATCGTTCATTTGACCTCTGTAGATTTCCTTTAATAAATTGCTTTAAAACATCCTCTACTTCGCAGCATTGGCAGTCCACTTTTGTTTCCATTCAAACTCGTTTAACAACAATTCGATTCTCATCTTTCTTTTCTTAACAACATTTTATCGATGTTCAAAAAACCCTAAATGGCTCTCACTTGGTTTTCTTTCCTCAAAAATGAATAATCTACCATACATTATCAACAGCTAGATGCTTCTTTTATGGAGTCAAATTAAAACATTCATTTTTCCTCACCGCAGTTCTGAATATACTGTATGGTGAAGTTCAGCACATTTGAAAAAGGCTTTCATAGACTGCCCAAGTACCGTACCTAGAGGGCCTTTAATACATGTTCAGTTATGACCACAGTACCTTGAGGAGGGAGGACAACTATTACCTATCAGACTGTTGGTGGGATAACATAATGATAACATAATGTCACAGCAATTAATCAGGTGGCATTGTCTCCCATTTCCACCCCATTATTCCTGAAGCATTACATCTTCAACATGTGTTTACAGCCAAGTGGCGAATGCACCAGAACTCCCAATGCGTATAGCTTTTCCCTGCATACACCAGAGGCATTGTTAATCATATAGGGAGAGGGGTGAGGATCTCTCACACGCACACACACTCATATAACCCATCCTTTACAGTCGGCTGATCAAAGTGATGGTGGATAATAAAGCATTTTTCCATCCGGCTCTTTCTTTTGACAGGAGGCATTTGGGGTTGACGGGGCTAAGCATTCTCTCTCTCCATTCTTCTCCTTTCGTCATCTTTTTTTCTTTCTTCACCACCCCCCCCCCCCCCCCCCCCCCTTCCCCCTTCACCTTTTTTGGTGTTTGGAATTCTACACAGTCAGTGCCACACTTGAGAAAACTCATTATTTCTAGCACATGATGCAATTTAAAAAGGCATGGAATGAGAGTCTTTGTGAACTAGGGAGCTTGGAAAAAAAATCCTATAACTGTGCTCTCCCCAACAAAGCATTCATAAACTAATCAATGATCATCAGTGTGTGTATGGGGACATGGAAGTGTAAATAAGTATTTGGTGGAGTGTGTGTGTGTGTGTGTGTGTGTGTGTGTGTGTGTGTGTGTGTGTGTGTGTGTGTGTGAACATCCAAGCATGTTTGTTTGTGCGTTAGTGTGTGTGTGTGTGTGTGTGTGTGTGTGTGTGTGTGTGTGTGTCTGTGTGTGTGTGTGAGTGTGTGTCTGTCTGAAAGTTGTGCCTCTATTCATCATTCTCTGCACGACTGAAAGCATTCTGACCTGTGGTTTGTTCAGCGCCAGACGGCTTTGACATTCTTCCATCTCCGACATGCCTAATGGTCTAACAAAGGATCCTCAGCTCTAACAGACTCCAAGGCAAGGTCTCGGGTTTGCCACGCCACCCAACGCGCCAGACTTATCAAGGAGTCAGACAGAGACACAATTCTTAGCATCAGAGGCAAGGAGAGGAGAGGCAGGAGAGGAGAGGCAGGAGAGGAGAGGCAGAAGAGGAGAAAAAAAAGATGAGTCATCTTTACTGTAGGTAAAGGTACTGAGGTACTGATGCAGATATTCCGTTTTTTTTCTCCACTTCTCCGTTTCACAAGGACTTACCACTTACCAGTCCACTCACTCGCATATACATTTAATGAAGATATGTATTCCACTAAACTCCTGTTAACTCATTCAGTGCCGAGGGTAAACCCTAACCCATGTTCAACATCCCAGAGTGCTACGGTTGACTTTATTCAGCATAGATGCATATGATGTTTCATTGAGACGATGGCCAACGCATATAGAGCAGGTGCAAATATTTATAATTTGATCTCTCTCTCTCTCTCAAACAAACAAACAACATCTCACTCTCTTTCTCTCTACCCCCACATCTTCTTCTGTGTTGTTTTTTTTCTTCAAATGTCAGATCAGGATCAATTGGCAGTAAGGCAGCCATCCAGGAAGCAGATGATGACATCACCAGTGCTTGCACCATGATTGCTATTGTATCTGCACGACCCCTACCAATACATGCCCATACCTTATCTTATGCACAAACTAACTTATGTGCATAATTATCTCCTGTGTGTGTATGTGTGTGTGCATTTTCTGTTTTGTGCATGTGTGTGTGCATGCATGAATGTGTGGTCAGACCTTATTATTCTTCCAACAGACAAAAAAGACAGCGGGGCATCTTCCAATTCCAGCTGAAAAATGGGTATGGTACAAACTCATCGATTCCATTCTGTCCCTGTGTTCTCGAGTGTTCGGCAACGGACCCATATCAAACAATCCTCGGACAGCTCAGTCCAGGGCCGGCGTGCAATGGATTAAAAAACCCTCTACCCATCATCTCCCTCTCTCCCTCCCCTCCATAAGCAGTCCAAGGTTCCAGGCTGAACCCTGGCTTCGCCTGATAAAATATTTAAGAACCGCCGTGATTAAAGTGCATCTTCACCTTGGCAGACAAAATCCATTAACCCGTGGGAGAATCAATCCCATTGACTTCAATGATAGGAACTGCACACGGGTGTGTGCAAGGGTAGTGCAGGGAGGTGGAGGGGGGAAAGAAGAGGAGGGGGAAAGTTTTCGCTCCGCCAGCCGAGCTCCATTGGCTCTATGAAAGATGCATAGGGACATCAGTCAGGAACACTGGGATTTGCATGGCTCAGAGAGCACCAGCCACAAGCACAAGCTCCCTGACACAAACAATCAGCCCAGGCCCGGTACGACAACATGAGAACACAACACATCACGGCTCAGCGGAAGGGAAAAAATAGGGCAAGGAAAGGGGGGTGGGGGGGAGGGGGGGGCGTGTGTGTGTGAGGGGGGTTGTGTGTGTGCAGGGGGTTCCGTGTGTGCATGCATGTGTGGGTGTGTGCGTGCGTGTGTGGGTGTGTGCATGCGTACGTGCGTGCATGTGTATGTGCCTGCGTGTGTGTATGTGCTTGCGTGTGTGGGTATGTGCCTGCGTGTGTGTGTATGCCTGCGTGTGTGTGTGTGTGTGTGTGTGTGTGTGTGTGTGTGTATCAGCACAAATGCAGAAAATGCTGGCTCACTGCTCGGAGGGAGAAGACGACGACGACACGTTGAAATATGTTTTAATCCAGCGCTGTCGGAGCAAATCATAAAAAAGTCGGATCCGCCCCGAGGTTTGATTGCACCTCTTTAATTAGCCCCGGAGACACGGGGAGCAACTTGTCATGTTGCAATCTGCTCCTCAGACACTTACCTCATAGAGGGCTATTCACTCATCATTTCACTGCAATATTGCACAAACCTCACCCCTCCCATCACCACCCCACCCCACCCCACCCCTCCCCCATCACCACCCCACCCCACCCCCCATCACCACCCCTCCCCCCATCACCCCCCCCCACCCCCCCACCCCACCCCACGACATCTTGTACCCGTTCTCCATTTTATTAACGAATCACCCGAGTCCAACAGCATTAATCGCTGTGATGATGCCGCAGTGCCGACAACCGCCACACCCTGATTAAACACAACCGGAGAAGGGCAGAGGCGCAAGAGAGGGATGAGCAGAAAAAATAAATTAATATATATGTTGTTTGGAAACTGTGGCGGTTGTGTGAGACGGTATAATGAGCTTGGGGAGACGGCGCTCTGATAGTCGTCTTCGAAGGAATTCGTCGCCGTCAGAGAGAGAGTAAAAAAAGCTCCCAGACCGTTAATGACTTGTTCACATCGCTACCTAGCACGATTAGCTAACCTTTCACTTGTTGCGGGAGCAGGGGAGGTGAGGCTAAAAAATGACCGGACATGTTTAATTGCTGTGTTAGAAGAAGAATATCAATTCCATCTCCTCAGAAGGTCAGAGCTTGATACGTCCAATGATGAAGCATTTCATAATCGGCAGATGTGAGGTAATCGCTCAGATGGTGTCCAAATGACGACAGCGTCAGAGGAGGGTGTGAGAGGGGCTCCCTACAGAGCTGTGGTTCGCGTCTGCAGCGGGAACACTTCAACACACACACTCTCTCTCTCTCTCTCTTTCCTCCCCCCTCTCTCTCTCTCTCTCTCTCTCTCTCTCTCTCTCTCTCTCTCTCTCTCTCTCTCTCTCTCTCTCTCTCTCTCTCTCTCTCTCTCTCTCTCTCTCTCTCTCTCTCTCTCTCTCTCTCTCTCTCTCTCTCTCTCTCTCTCTCTCTCTCTCTCTCTCTCTCTCTCTCTCTCTCTCTCTCTCTCTCTCTCTCTCTATCACTCTTTCCCACTCTACTTAGGTCATACTATCCTTATAAAAATGTAATTTAGCAGACAAAACTATTTCCCTAACAAGATGCTGAGGAGTACAATCCATTCTGAACATGAAGGTGTCCGTGGAAACCAGGAGATTGTTTCAAAACATGTGGATGTGGCTGTGGGGGGTCAATGAGCTACCCACAGTGTGACACACACACACATACGTCCACACAGATGTACACTGACACACACGCACACAGACACACACACACACACACACACACACACACACACAGTACAGTATCTGTATTCAATAAGTCCCTCTGATGTTAAAGTGGGCGTCGTGCCCAGGCAGCGTCCCATTCAATCAGAGCATCGAAAACAAGTTATTCTCTTCCTGTCCCCTCACACACACACACACACACACACACACACACACACACACACACACACACACACACAATGTGTTTATGTAAATAGAAGATCCAGTATGCACAGAAGTTAGTTCGTTCATAAGACAAAGAAGGAGTATTTTTTAAGTAATGTATTGGTCGGGTTGTGAAGATACAATGGCAATCACAGCGGGTGTGCATACACACACACGCACACATACACACACACACACACACACACACAATGTGTTTATGTTAATATAGATCCAGTATGTACATAAGTTAGTTTGTTCATAAGACAAAGAAGAAGTCTTTTTTAAGTAATGTATTGGTCGGGTTGTGAAGATACAATGGCAATCACAGCGGGTGTGCATACACACACACACACGCACACACACACACACATACACACACACAATATGTTTATGTTAATATAGATCCAGTATGTACATAAGTTAGTTTGCTCATAAAACTTAAGAAGGAAAGAAGAATGTATTGGTCAGGTTGTGAAGATACAATGGCAATCACGGTGGGTGTGCATACGCACACACGCACGCACACACGCACGCACCCACACATATATACACACACACACACACAAACACACACACACACACACACACACACACACACACACACAGCTAGAGATCAACTAGCCATCTGGAATGGGAATGCTGCAAAAACTAGTGGTCAAACATGGTACTGATGTAGTTGTCACTTGTAGTTCTGCCCAAAAAGACAATTCCCAGTGTAATTCCAATGGCAGCGTCGGAATCGTTCCTGGCCTAATGAGGTCGATTCCAGCATGGCTTTCATGTTCTACCTTACTTTCAAATAATACAAACGCATGCCTTGGCCACCATATTGTCTTTTATAGCCCAGATCAAACGATGGAAACATTTCTCTTCCCTCTCTGAAGCGCTGACGTCATAGTAGAGCCCAGGCCAGCCAGGGCAGCCAGCCAGGTGCCAGAGAAGTAGAGAAGTGAGGACAACTGGTAGAGACAGCTGCATCTCCTCCAGCACGTCACAATAGAGGCTCTGGGCAGTGTAGGCTGCTACATGTCATTTGGCATGTTCTCATCAACGGCTCTAACTTTACCTCGACGGTAAAGTTTCCTAATACAAATTCTGCGATGATGATGACGATTTTTTTTTTAGATTTGACAGGAAGGATGGATGAGAGAGAGAGAGGAGGGATGACATGCAGGACATGTCCATGGCTGGAATCGAACCGGGAACCCTGCGGTTACGTGGTCGACGCTTAGTCCACTACGCCACCTAAGCGCCCCGATGATGATGATGATGATGATGATGATGATGATGATGATGATGACGACGAAGATGGAACGATTGTAATGTCATGATGTTCTAAAATAACGACTTGGCGATGATGATGAACTCGAGTTGTCCAACTATAATACAAAAAGTTAGATTTTCTAACGACATGCATAGGGCGGCTTCAGAATACAAACTGATAGGCTATTATCAGATTTATAACCAGGCTTAGGCACAGAGAGGACGTCGACTGGTCTAATAACGCTGTCGATGGCTGATGGATGCTCCAGAATGTGAGGCCTTGCCTGGGGCCATTGACTAAATCGAAGACGTGGCATTTTGTACCATGAAACTGTGGATTACTTTGCATGATGATAATGGATTATCAACCGTACACATCTGAGGGTACTTGGAGGGTATAAGGCTTCACAGTGATGCAGTCTAACTGTCACCGCTCTCCTGTGACCAATGCGTTGGATCGATCAGACACACTGTACAGTAGTCTATCTGGAGATACGGGTGTGGGCAAAGCTTCCATACTCTTTATGCTACTTTCAACGTCGCTATTACCGTTCTCTCATGGTTGACATTCAATTAAACTAATGCACACCTACAGTGTATTGCCTATAGCTGTTATTTAAAAAAAAAAATATATACCATTAGACTAAATAAATAATGAATACCAAGTCGTACCAAAAAATACCAAGTAATAAATACCAAGTCGGTTTATAACTAGGCTTTCTGTAGCAACAGTAGGCTATTACTTTACATAGAAACGTGTGGTGTTTGGGCAATTAACATCCCAGCTTTATAACAGAATAGTCATATATGTTATATCTTATTAATTACAAGGCTTTCATTGAGATGAACAATCGATCTCGCTCAGCAATATAAATCTGTGATATTTGGACCAGGTTCTCTAGTGGGATGCTAATTTACTTCAGATAATGATATCAAGTGGATTATCCCTGTGCACTGAAGCTGAAGGTAAGACTGTTCTATAGGTATACGGCAGCTTTTACCGTTCTCTCACGATCAATATGCTTTGGATCAAACAGCGTTCATTCAATTCTCAAACAATTACAATTTGAGTTGAATGCAGTACTCAAGTTTCTCACGTTACCTAGCTTGTATACTTTTATGATTATGTGAAGAATAAAAGTCAGATGTAGTAGGCCACAGTAGATGGGAGTGGCTGGTAGATAATGGAGGAAGTATGGCGGCCATATTGACACTAATTGCTTCTTACATTTTGAACAGCTAGGCAGATTACGATTTGCACAGAATCTGAATAAATTCCGTCCGGGTATCCTAATAGGGCCGTGATTAAACGTCAGAAGAAAAAGCGATAAATGATTACGATTTAGGCTACCCATTAAGCTTACAGCAGTTTATCTATACATATGTGCTTAAGACGTGCATGCACACACACACACACACGCCTCAAACTATGTGAGGTCAGCAAGATTTAGCAGAAAACTATATATTTTTCCATGAGCAGGCAGTGAAGGGACCGCACGGGTCCCCACCGCAGGGGTCTCTCTCCTGGCTGTGGGCGCTCCTGACAGCCCCTTGACTGACTCCTCTAATGAAGCTTCAGGACCAGGGTCCCTGGACTGGTCATAGATCCACTCCCCCTACGGAGGAGCTCAGAGCTCAGCCCTAGCTTATTGGACTTCACTCAGAGCCATAATGGGGTGGATGGTTATTAAGAAAGTGCAATGCAGCACAATGCAGGAGCCCCAGCAATCAGCAATCTCTCTCTCTACCCCTCTAACCCTGCCTCCTCCTTTGCTTCCTTCTATCCTTCCACCCCCCCCCTCCTTCCATATTCTCTCTCTCTCTCTCTCTCTTTCCCTCTCTCTCCCCTTCCATCCCTCCCTCCCTACTTTCATATTTTCTCTCCCTCTTCCTCTCTCTCTCTCACTTTCTATCTCCAGCGCTCAGCATGGAGTCGCCAGGCAGCAGTGTGTGCACAGCACAGTACAGCGAAGTGCTCCATATGCTATTAACTGACTAGCGCCAGCCAAGACGTGGATGAGACTGTATGGGAAAGTGCCTGAATAGAGACTCCAGCTGCAGCATCAAAGAGGGTCATTCAATGACTCAAGGCTCTCTCTGGTAATCTGATGTAGCTACGACCTATCAACACACACACACACACACACACACACAAATATCATAAAAGTACTTTGTAAGTACAACTCCGGTACATCCGCCTCTCTATCTCTCCTTTGAGCACAGCATCAAAGACCACGTAATCACAATTGAGAACGAGTGATCAGATGGGAGAGGACAACCTTCATCAATTAGCCTCCGTCAGTGGAAGAAAGTGCTTCAAAGCTTTACTCCAGAACTCAGATATAGCCTTAACGGTTTGATAATTCGAGTGCTGTTAGTGCTAATATGGAGAAGCGACTGGACCCGCCACAAAGAGGACCGTAGTACATACATCATCTTCAAACTCAATTAGTACCTGCTGAGACATGACAGGCTCAGCGGACACATATACATAGCCAATTATAGAATAGGCATAGCTAATTAGGAGGCTGTGCAGCCCACTTAATAAGGCTTGTTTTCAGGTGTGTTTCTCATTAAATATGCCAATTCAATCATCACACAAACTCACAGATGCATGCTGTTTATTACAGTACAGTGCGGTCGTTTTTTTATTCTATGAAGTCAAATCAGGACATCAAATCAGGACATAATTGGTGTTCTGTATCTCTGTAATTCATTAATGTCCATAGTGTTGTCCGTTCATTGGGTTTCATCTCCTCAAATGGACTCAGAAGACCTTTCTAGAAGAAAATGGGTACTGTATGAGTCCCTGGAAATAAGTACTGTATTCCATTGTCAGTCACGAGAACACACTTCATAAGAGGACGCCACAATAATTGCTGACAAAGACACACATTGATTCAAGGTAATGGAACACATGCGGCCTAACAAGCCATTCGAGGAGCTGACTGAGGCTCAGCCAAATACTTAAAAGGACGTCTATACAAATCCATCCAACCAGTAGGCCCCTCAGTCCTTTAATTGTCTTCTCAGGCAACAACAATGAGGAATCAGAGGCCTTTGAAGATAAAGAGAAACCATTAGGCTAACACTACTGCATGCGTGGGCGTACCACACCACACACACACACACACACACACACACACACCACAGACACACACACACACACAGACAGACATACACCACACACACACACACACACACACACACACACACACACACACACACACACACCAATCATTAAGTAGCCAACCCTAGCGACAGACAGCTATGGCTCATCATGAAGGGGGGGGGTCTCACCCCCCGTCTGGTATGGAGGACGACACACGGCCGATTAAGAGTCCAAAGAGGGAGAGAGAAAGAGTTAAGAGAGCTGATGGAGGCTAATTATCAAGGTTAAGAAGCCTTACGAGCAGACAGGGGAGAGTAGCGTTACATTTGACTAGGTTTTCATTCTTTATGCTTTTGGATGTTTTTTTTTGTTTTTTTTGACAAAGTGACAGACAGGGGGTGGCCATCGTTCCCATTGAATGCGCCGAACTAAAAATGTTTCTGGAAGTTAGGTTTTCTTTGCTTTGCTTTTTAACAGGCGGGAACGATTCATCATTCTAAGAACGGTCGATGTATATGCATGGGACATTTCATACAGACGAGATCCCTTCGCAATCTGATCTGTAGGTTTTATGACTGTTTTCATAATGTTAAGTAATAATGGATCTAGAGTAGTCTTCCTACGATTCTACAGTCATGAAAGGAGGACGGGTTTCTCCAAGGAGCTCATTTGTCTCTCATTTTAATCTAATGGTTAGAACTTTCATAACCTGTATTGAATTAAAAATAGTGATTTATGATGCTGTCAAATTTCACATAAACAAAGTGTATTCAGTGTAATAACAAACATGCTGCCTTCATACTGTCAAGCCTAATAAGAGGTTTTCTGGGATGAGAATTGATCTGCTTATTGCAGTGAATTGAATCTTCTGTCTCAAAGTGAACATGAAGCTTTGGGATTCCCTAAACAAGGCTAGCTTGAATGAAACATAATTAGTCGACAACAAAAGATCCATCAAATTAATTTGTATTGCTGGATTTCTCATTACAAAAATAAATTGTTCACTCCTCGTTTTAAGATTGCTAACATCGAATTAGGTAAGGGAATTAGGAATTTTGATGATAAAGTAATTGAATCAAAGGGAGTTTACATCCCATAGAATGAAGAAATGTTCATAATTTGATCACTAATTTCATTAATGATTACTTTATCTTCTTGTCATGTATAGTATGTTATTCTGAACTGACCATATCCACACAAAATCATCACCTGATCATCATATTTCTAATGTTAGAAGCAGTTTAGTTTGGGTCTGGTTTTTAGGCAGGAAATTAGTCATACAGGGCATTTAGCATAAGAGGCTAACTGAGATATGACATGGCCATGATGTTACAATTGGAGTCTTGTTGTAGCCTATTCACGGTATACAAATAAGTCCCATGAATGCTAGTTGTATACTGTAAATCAAAACTATACAGCAAAATAAAACCACAGATGTTTAGTCATAATCATCATCAGCAGCACATCAAACAGTTGGGTCTGGTGTGCTCTATTAAACACCACTATGAACACGGACAGGAAGATTGATATTACAGAACACATCCCCATCTCATTTATGGTGAGGCTACGCTATACACCTTATTCCAAAGCACTTTACAATGACCTCTCATTCACCCATTCACACACACATTCACACACCAATGGCAGCAAGCTAGGTGTGTGTGTGTGTGTGTGTGTGTGTGTGTGTGTGTGTGTGTGTGTGTGTGTATACTTGGATATTCCACCATGTTTCGGTGTCTTCATGTCGGAAGAGAACTACTTGACGCCCTGCGTGTCCCGCTTCAGTCTGACAGGGCTTAGATCACTGACTGAGGCTCTCACAGCCAACTCTACAACCAACCAACCAACCAACCAACGCTGCCTGACTGAAAGCTGCATGGTGCTGGTGCTACTTGCAGCAGGAGTGGTTGGTAGGAAGACAAGACAGGTCCACAATCTCCTCTTCTCTCAAGGTTGCCTAAGCAGCGCAGAACTGTGAAACCTTGTCTGGTCATTAAATATAAACAAAGACCCGACCTTTGCACAGGAACCAAATGTAAATGTCAAACAGGAGAGAACATTAGAGAGGCTCTATAGATTGCGGTTGTTTTTTTTGCTGACTTATGTAATGAACAGTAAACACAATGGAGGTTTGGCATGATTATGACTCGACAGCTTATAGAAAGTTCCTGCAAGAATATATACTGTATATATATATATATACTGTATATACAGTATATATGCCATTTAGCTGAGGCTTTTATCCACAGCAACCTATATTGCAGTGAGTGCATACATGTTGATACATGACACTACTTACTTGTCCTTGACCCTTTGCATTTCTTGAGCCACCAAGATTTCCCTTTGACATTCCTCAGGTCAAACCCCAAAAAAAACACCACCCCTCACAGGCCGGAGACGTGCAGGGTCCGATACAAAAACAAACCCAAAGTGGAGCGATCTGTCAGGGAGCGGGAGAAAAAAAAACGTCCTGCTTCGCTGGCTCCAAGCTGGAACTCGAGCCGCACCGAGGAGCCTCAATTATTGATGGGAAGCCCTTGGAGCTACTGCTTTCAAAAAGAAATTATTCAACATCTTTCTCAGTTTATCTCAACTTCTATATCCGAGGCCCTTGCGTCAGACACCTTGGCTGTCAAGGAGCGTTTCGTTTTTTTTTTCCCCTTTACTTTTCTTTTATTCCTGGGGCAATTGTTCAGTGGAAATGGTTAGAATCCCATATTATGACTGCCACCAACCAAAAGAATGAGTCATGGTGCATGTTATCTGTACAGTATAGTATAGTGGATAGTGTACATAGCCTTTATTTCTTTCCTAACACCAGGGGAGCCACCCCTCCTAAATTTCGTTGTTTGGTACCTGTACTGTAGCAATGACAATAAAGACCATTCATTCATTCATTCATTCATTCATTCATTCATTCATTTAAGAGGGATAGTTCACTGAGAAGAAACAGAGATTAAATTGCATACATGTTGAGAGTGTGCATACATTTTTCAGTATGGTCCCAGCAGGAATCGAACCCACAATGTAAGTGTTGTTAGCGCCATGCTCTACCAACAGAGGCACAGAGGACCTTGGAGAAAGCAACCGATGGGAAATTGTGTACAAGTTGGCTAACATTAAACGTTGGATAGCCACCATCATGTAGCATGATAGGTGGTCTAATAATGGTCTAATGGTGCCTATTGTAGTTGTGCTTCATCTTAAAGTTAAATAATTCAGCATTATGATTATTATGATGATCATTAGGCTGTTTTGGTGCCCCCTCCAGGCACTTGGTGCGTGTGTACGTAGCGGCGGGCCCAACTAACCAAATGGATACTGAGGCACTGAACCAATGGGTTTGATCTGTTCTAGTTTCCCCCATAGTATTTTACTTTGTTGAGCAATTGTGTCATTGATGTGACGGCATTATTTTAATATAATTCACTGTAGGCCTACTCACTTTTTGATGTGTCATCACTTGAAAAATGTGAATCCCCATTGTCATACGACAGGACTCGGAACCTCAATCTACCTGTCTTGTAAGATGTCAAACCAATTTTCAAATGTAATTTGTGAGATTCATGCGCCCTCCCATTGCTTTCTATGGAACTGCTACTTATGTTTCAAAACCATGAAAACTCAATTACATTGTTAGTCATCGTTGTCACTTTTAGAATAATTGATATACGACACTGTTTGCACAACTGTGGAGGTCTTCGATCAAGGGCATGTAGCTAAGACATTCACTGGAGAAGTAAGTAAGTGAATCATCTATCCTTCAGTCATCACTGAAGAAATAGTAATCTATGCCAGAACCAGGGGCCATTGGCAGTTACCATTGGCAGTTACGATGCTAGAACAAGGAAGATTTGTTTTGTTTTGGTTTTTATAGTAGATAAACTGTTCAGGGAGGGTAATCAGGGAGGGTAATGGGGATGAGGAGGTCTTTAGGAGGGACAGTTAAGATGTAGCCTGAAGAGATGGGGCTTCAACATCTTCTATTTTGATGAAGTAGCAGGACAATTTGCCATGATAGGCTAACGTGTTGTACAGTGCTGCATGTGTGCGAGTGTGTATGCATGCGTGTGGAGTGGGTGGTGTGGGTTAAGAGTCTCTTGCTGAAACGCATTGTTGCAACACCTGACAAAGCCAGCAGAGACAAGAAGGAGTTGCAAATACTTTATGCAATCGACATTGTGCAATCTCTAAGGCCCTAGAGGAGAACCTATTCACACTATCATCAAAGTCCACTGGCTTTATTCCCATTCATTGCTTACAGGCACAATATTCCACATGACTCAACGTTCCCATTAAAGCAGTACACTCAATAATGTTGGGAATGTCATAAGTTCATAATGTTGATCATGTCATAAAGATGAGGATGATGATGATGATGATGACGATGTCAGAAAGTGAAAGAGGACAGGCTGGCTTGACAAAAACATTGGTTAAAAAAAAAATCAATAAATCTGTCTTTAGTTGCCAGGTGAGTGGGAAGATTACCTAATTCCCAAGATACTGTGGGTCATCTGGAGCCTGTGGATGTAGAGGAGCTGTTGTAACCTCACCATGGTTCTGGCTTAGCTTTTGATGTGTTAACCTGATACTAGCCTTGCACCTTTCAGAAACATTCCTACATACAGTAATGTGTCTCACTTGTCAGTGAAAGTGTTTCATCCATGTAGGAGCAGAGTGAAGCTTCAGTTCTACACCAGATTGAAAGGAAATCTTTCAAAGGTGTATCTGTCACGAAAAACAGGAGATGAGTTTACGTTTGACATGTTTTCTTGTTTGATCAGCAGTTTGATGTTTTCCTGTCTTGTTACTAGTCTTACCAAACAGACGTCCACAGATGTGATGTGACACAGCAATAAAATAACTCTAAATAAATATGGTAGATGCATGTCCATCAGCTGCGGCAAGAGCTACCTGGAGGTCCTGTGATGACATTTTAAGATTGTTGGAGACTTCTTTAAGCAACTTGCAGTCTGCTCTTGGGCTGAACTTGCTAGGATGGCCTGACCTGGCCATGTTGGCATTTTAAATATTCTCCACTTATTTTCCGGACAGTGGAACGGCTGATTTCTAATTATTTGGAGATCTTTTTAAATCCCTTCCCAGACTCGTACACATATACAACCTTCTTTCTGAAGGCCTCAGAGAGCTCTTTTGTTTTGATCTTGCCATGGTGATACCACTCTTTAACATTTCACTTTAACACGAGCAAAAAGGCTCCTCCAAAGTCCCCGCTGACAATGTTATAATCATGTGCACCTGATGGAGTGCACATGATTCTAATTTTAGGGAATTAAAGTAGTAAGAAATGTGGCAGTGTCCTTACTTTTTCCTCACAAGAAAATTGCATTTTACAAATCATTTCTAAACTTTTTTTTTCTGTTTTATTTGTTTAGTATTACCTCTCAATATTGTTAAAATGACGATGTCCATATGTAAATATGTTGAAAAAGACAACGGTTTTCATGGGGTGTCTTTTTCACATGACTCGTGTCATGTGAAAAATGTGTCTGATTGGCAAGGGCATGATATCCACGCGCAAGGGAGACAGACAAATTCGCTCTGATTACAGACATTTGGAACACTTTTGTGAGAAACTCGATTGCTTGTTAGAACCCAGGAAACAAAATCAATATCGGTTTTGAACGTGGTTTGCCTGGTGTAGCGTAAGAGCCGGCGGGTTTGTCTGTGGACGGTGTTCCGTTTGACTTGTTACATATCGGCGCTTCACATTTAAGTGCAGGCGGTCGTTTTTCTTCTACGGTAGGCTATGTACAGTTAAACCAATGGTATCTGTCAATGCGTTATACTCAACATGTCAGCTCTCTAAAATACAAAATGTGACAACTCTAATGATTTGCAGTGCTGACTAAACACAACCAGGTCATTATGTTTAGAATTGTATTGGTCGTCATGTTTAGCGTGGTATTGATCATTGTGTTTAGCGTGGTATTGATCTAATTCAATGATTACACTAACAGCAGCACAGGGAGGCCTACAGACATACCTCTGGGTGCTGGGTGGTCAGGAATGAGGGCCTGGGAATTCTAGTGTTAAAAAGTCTCATTTAGTGTCATCTGAACTCAATGTAGGCTATTCCTTGAGTACCTTTCTAGATACGTTTTACTTATACGTGTGTGACGTGTGTGTGTGTGTGTGTGTGTGTGTGTGTGTGTGTGTGCGTGTGTGTGCGTGCGTGTGTGTGTGTGTGCCCCCTCTCTCTCACTGCCGCTGTTTGATAACACTGTTCGGCCACATATCTTTGTGACAGAACCCGTGTCTCCTCTGCTGTTGAACATTCCCTGTTGAAAACCAAAAGAGAGAGAGAGAGAGAGAGGAGGGGTGGGGGAAGCAAGAAGAGGCACCTCGTGTGTTTTTTGAGTAGTCTAGCTACGGTAGATTAATTTTTCATCCTGGCAGTCAGTTTGCGATGCGAGCCATCTGTGCCCGCAGGTCTCGAGAACAGCTCCTTTATATATTCAAATCGTAATGGGACACGGGGGTCATAAGCACATCAAACAGGAGAAAGAGGCACGTCTCGCGATCTGCATATGGCAGCGACATGTCACCCACGCTCCCGCCCTCTCCGCAGGGGACCGCCGTCTCTTCATAACCACATCATCTTACAGCCTACGTCCATATATCAGTTATATAGCACCAACCACGGTACTACTGTGAATCTCAGTCTCACCCCATGTCGCGCAGAGCACATCAAAGTCTGTCTCTGTATCTCTGAAAATACACCATTATTCTGTATGCACAAGGCAGATGTCACATTATTGAGATGTATGTCAAAGAGCAAACATCCATGTCTGTAACTTACAATTAAAGGTCCAGTTTTTACATTCAAGCTTTCTGAAAGCGTGGTCGTAATGATTATGTTGATGTCTACCATGCCCTGTTGGTACTGGCCAGGGGTGTTCTAGGGGAGGGGCCAGGGGTGTTCTAGGGGAGGGGCCAGAGGTGTTCTAGGGGAGGGGCCAGAAGTGTTCTATAGGAGTGGCCAGGGGTGTTCTAGGGGAGGGGCCAGGGGTGCTCTAGGAGAGGGGCCAGGGGTGTTCTAGGGGAGGGGCCAGGGGTGTTCTAGGGGAGTGGCTAGGGGTGTTCTATGGGAGTGGCCAGGGGTGTTCTAGGGGAGTGGCTAGGGGTGATCTAGGGGAGGGGCCAGGGGTGTTCTAGGGGAGGGGCCAGGGGTGTTCTAGGGGAGGGGCCAGGGGTGTTCTAGGCCTAGGGGAGTGGACTCACTGATTTGTGCCCTTCCATCTCTGGTGGCAGTCTCTTAGAATCGTGTGCGTATGCAGAAACACAACAGCTAATGTCCAACAATACAAGTCCATTTCAGGTGTGGGTGTTATGCGGTATTATTATAAGGGAGGCCAGAGAGGGCAGATTTCCAACAAACCCACGCCTTGCCTATATTATATCTTATAATATGTTTAATCAGTATTTAATGAGTATGACCTTATTAGCTATGATTGAGGATGAACACATTTCCCTCTGCATGCTTTGTATTGTTATGGAAATACCATTAGGTGAAAGTGTTTCACTCGACTCATTTGCTTGAAAAAAATATCTGAAAAATATTTGTTTCAATCTGTTAATAATGGCCACTTCACCAACAAAGGACTGATTACTGTGTCCACGTGACTGGAATGAGTACAATCGTCTGTGATTAAAGCGCTATAAATGGCTTTCCACACAGGGACCCTTGACCTCAATCACCAAGGTGTTGCTCTCATGCTCAGATTAAATATCAACCTCATTGATACTCGATGGCTCCGACGTCATCGTGAAAGATCCTGTACGCAACATTCAAGCTCTCTAAAGGCTTGCAAATGATTGTAATGCAATGTTAAAATTGGTAGCAATCAGGGAATGAGATTATGGAAGATAAGTTTCGCTACACCGTGCTGACAGCCTATATACACTCTTATGGAAAAAAAGGGTTCCAAATGGGTTCTTCAATTAAACATTTTAAGGAACCGAAAGAGTTCTTCAATGCACCTAAAAGTGAACCCCCTGTCGGGACAAACGAGGAACCCTTTTTTGGTATGCACTATAACTTTTTTTCCCAGAGTTTAGGCAATAGGTGTGTCTCACAAGTGGTCCTCTGTGGCTCAGTTGGTAGAGCATGGAGCTAACAGCGCTTAGGCTGTGGGTTGGGATATACTGAAAAAAGCACTCACTGTAATGTAAGTTGCTTTGGATAAAAGTGTCAGCTAAATGGTATATATTACAACTGTTCACTACTCCTTTCCACTACCACTCGCTTGCTCCTCTCGAATATCGAATATCTGAAGGAGAAGAGTGGAGGAAGAGAGAGGAGGAGGAGAATGGAGAAAATGGCTGAGGAGGAGAATTGGGACTTTTGGGACATCCTACCCACTTCGGTATCATGTCGCAACGACAATTACCGTAACGATTACCGTAAACCAATCACAGAGCTTCCAATTGAGCCAATCGATGTTCATCCAGGAGTTGAGCTATGGCAGTATTTAGAAAGACTCATAAAGCTAAATAATATTTGTGAACGTTGTGAAACCATGTCACCAAAGGCACGATTCAAGGTGCACAATGTTCAAAAAGAAATGCAATGTACAGAAAGCTCCTCCAACATGTACAAGTTGTCAGCTGTGTCTAATCTAAACAATCAGATGTGAAAGTTGTTTGAATAAAAATGCATTAAAATGCAAATGTTGTACAATACCTTAAGCCATGGATTCAACACAATGCTCTTCATTTAGAAAAACATTTCTATGTAGCTTTATGAGTCCAAAGCATGTCACCAAAGACACAAATCAACAGGCGCACAATGTTCAGAAAGAAATGTAAGGTATAGAAACATGTAGAAGCTGTCAACTGTGTATAATCTAAACATTACAATCAGATGTGAATGTCACATGAATAAAATGTGTTAAAATGCAAATGATTTACAATACATTAAGCCATGGATTCAACACAATGCACTTCATATATATATAATATCTACACACACACAGTATTTGTGTTTTTCTGCCAATGCATCGGCAACTCCAGAGAAGAGCTCCCGGGAGCACAGAGTGGGCTACATAACCATCACTCCTTGCAAATATTTACTATTGTACTCTTCATAGAACAAAGACTTAATGAACCATATAAATACAGTAGACATATGGTTGATGACTTGATCAGAACTGTTTGTGTTTGCGTGCTGCGGCCATTACGCGCAGCACATTCCTAGAGTCACCCTGGGAACAAGTGAAGGGTAGGCTAAAGTATGAGACCTAACGCCTGGGCCACACCACACTCTTGCTCTAACCCAGTGGTTTTCAACCCTCTCCTCAGGGACCACCAGCCGTTCCACATATTTGATCTGTTCCACCACCAGCACACCTGATTCAACTAATCAAGTACAAACCATAATTGCTTTGCTACTTGATCAGTTAAATCAGGTGTGCTGGTGGTGGAACAGATCAAATATGTGGAACGGCTGGTGGTCCCCGAGGAGAGGGTTGAAAACCACTGCAACATGGGCGCCAAAATGATGCACACACGTCATTATGTGTTCAACATGTCTTAATACCAGGGAACGTCTGAGTTCTAAACTATTGGGACACATGTCGAAAATGGCAACACAAAAATTGGATCTCTGCCAGATCGGTAAGAGAAAGTAATAGTGTGAAGAACTTCCTGACAGGAAGGTACTGTACGTACATTCCACTTTGAGGAGAGCTTCGCTCCCCAGTTTCAACGAGGAATCCATTGTTGTTTTGCTGTCAAAAACTTTCCTCAGTACAGTAATGTCTCCCAACACTTCCTACCAACACAGGCTCCTAGCAAAATGCAACAAGCAGTTAGCAACCCCCCCTCAAAAAAACCAAAGCACTTGGTCAAAATTGGTCTGTGTGTGTGTGTGTGTGTGTGTGTGTGTGTGTGTGTGTGTGTGTGTGTGTGTGTCTCTGTGTGTGTGTATACTGCTATCTACAGCACATAACAGATGACTATCTGACAGTCCAGAATGACTTATTTAGATAATCCTGCGTCCACAGACTCAGCATAAAACACTGCACTATCTGTAATTGGCTTCCAAAACTCACACAGATCCTGGGAAGATTTCGTCAAGAGGGTTTCAGGGGCTAAACCCCTCGCAATTGGCAAGGTAAGGGAAGGCGTAGACGCACACCAGCACGACACACACACATTGCCCCTACAGCCTACACCAGTGTAAGTACACACACACACACACACACACACACACACACACAAACACACAAACACACACTGCCCCGACAGCCTACACCTGTGTAAGAACACAAACACACACACACGCATGCACGCACACACGCACACACACACACACACACACACACACACACACACACACACAAACACACACTACCCCTACAGCCTACACCTGTGTAAGAGCACACTCACACGCCCACACACACACACACACCCCTCTCTCTCTTTCTCTACCAGTCCTCTCTTTCTCCTTCTCTCACCCTCCCTCTGATTGAGAGGTAGGCAGAGGATTAGATATAGATGTTATCGGAGCTCAGACTAAGTCAATACTCCAGACTGCAGGCCTGTGGGGCTGATAGCAGCCATGACGGCAGGGCCGCAGGGCCAGAGGGCCCCAGAGCGGAGCTGGGTTAAGCTGCGCCAGGAGGCCCTCCGCAGAGAGGAGCGCGACGACCCCGCTGGATCAAGGGCAACAGGGATGTATCAGGGGGAGCAGAGGTTATCACAGTAGCACTGTAGGGACTCAACCTTCTCAATGAGAGGTGATCATTGGCTCCTCCAGCTGTCAGTCAAGAGAGGCGGTGCAACACGGAGAAGGGCTTTGGAGGGGAAAGAGGGTAAGCTGGGAGAGGTGGGTCTGAGCAACCTGGGGTAATGTGGTATACGGTAGTTGTTAGCATTAGGATTGGGCAATTAGATCTCATCATGTCTTCTCCCATACGCATGTGCACACGCACACACACACACACACACACACACACACACGCACACACACAGGCACACACACACAGGCGCACACAAAGGCGTGCACACGCACACACACACACACACACACACACACCTTTCTGCAGGCAATTACAGACAGCTAGGGCGCTTCTCAAACATCCTTCCAGCGCCTTTGAAGATGATTGATTCGAA
>NC_137676.1:63290241-63322741 GCF_963989245.1 Nansenia antarctica
ACCCTCCCCACCCCCCTTCCCACCCCCTCCTCCTCCCTCTCTTCCTCCCACGCTGCGTTGTCCTCTGAGGAGAGAGATGGCTCCCCAGCTTTTCAACAGGAATCGTTCACAGGCGTGAATCCGCAATTGGGGGTTGATGGACGCAAACAGGGAGTAGGGGTGGGGGGGCTGTAGTGGGTGTGTTGTGTCACTCTCTCTCTCTCTCTCTCCTCTTGACTCTCTCCCTCTTTTTTGTTCCCTCCATCGCACCTGCAGTGCATCCATCCAGGAAATTGAGAACAACACCCTCCCACCCCACCCCGACCATCCACCCACCCCGACAGAAAGCACACGGGTCAGCAGGCTGTCGAGTCAACTGTGTGCACTATCGTGCCGTTTCTGGTAGAGGGGGGAGTGAGAGAGGGGTGGGAGGGGCACCTGGAGTTAACTCTGAAACCTCCCCGGGACCCGTGAAACTGGATTCATTACTCTTCATACCATGGACAGCATCCAAGGAGAGTCATTTGATGGAGCCCCAAAATGGCTTCTTTACGGTTCAACAGCACTCCAGTTTCCTTCCCTAAATAAGCTGTGAGGCTCTATGTAGACAATGCGCTGTGTCTCTACTGCCATCTCTCAACGAGACTATAGAGCCATGTTAATAAACACACAGAGCCAATGTGATTAACAAAGAACCATTCATCAATCTGTGATTTGGAACACTCATTCAAGCGAGTAATTAATTTGTTTATTGAACGGGTATTCATGGATGCTTGTTGCCATACCATAACACTTCTCATCGGTTGCTTATTAGAGTAATTATCAATTATGGAGAGCGCAACTTGCTTCACCACGGACAAATTGCGTTTCATTAAAAATGCTTTCGCTGGACTGACTACATCGCAACGACTCTCCACTCCACTCTATCCCACCTGGAGAGGGGAAACAGCTACGCGAGACTGCTCTTTGTGGACTTCAACACCATCCTTCCAGACAGGCTAGTGACCAAACTACTAGACCTGGGACTATCACACTCTATATGTGCATGGATCAAGGACTTCCTGTCTGACCGCCCCCAGAGGGTGCGGGTGGGCTCCCACACCTCCACAGCCCTCAGACTCAGCACTGGGTCCCCCCAGGGCTGCGTGCTAAGCCCCATCCTCTACAACCTCTACACCTACGACTTCACCCCCGTCCACCCCAGCAACTCCATCGTAAAGTTTGCAGACGACACCACGGTGGTGGGCTGCATCTCAGGGGGGGACGAGGCGGCGTACAGGGATGAGGTGGAGCAGCTGGGCAAGCTGTGCAAGGTTAACAACCTGCTGCTGAACCAGTCAAAGACCCAGGAAATCATCGTGGACTTCAGGAGGAAAAAATCAGAGGTCCAGCCCCTGCTCGTCGATGGAGGGAGCGTGGAGAGAGTCTCAACCCTCCGATTCCTGGGGGTGCACATACAGGATGACCTGTCCTGGAAGACCAACACAGCAGCCATCATCAAGAAGGCACAACAGCGGCTCTACTTCCTGAGAGTCCTCAGGAAAAACCACATCGGACAGGAGATGCTTGTGACCTTCTACCGCTGCGCAGTGGAGAGCATCCTCACCTACTGCATCTGCGTGTGGTTCTCCAGCTGCACAGCCGCAGAGAGGAATGCGCTACAGAGAGTCGTGAGATCGGCCCAGAAGATCACCGGCGCCCCCCTCCCCTCTCTGGAAGAGCTGTACAACACACGCTGCCTCAGGAAGGCCTCCAAGATCTCCAGAGACCCATCCCACCCTGGGTACGAACACTTTGCTCGGCTGCCCTCGGACAGGCGGTTCAGGACCATGTTCGCAAGGACAAACAGACTGAAGCTCAGCTTCTACCCCAGGGCCATTCAGGCCCTGAACACAGCAAAGACCTAGGTTCTAGGCCCTGGACAATCTAGACAATTTGATGGCAGCTACTAGATTGAAATCAAGTGCAATACTGAAACACAACTGTGAACATTTCAAACCTGCAAACTGTGACACTTTAAATGAATGTGCAATAACACTATGTGCAATATGACAACCCTAGGGTACATACGGTTCAGAGATAGGAAATGTTAGAATAGGTATAGCATAGCATAGAGTACAGCACAGTGTTTTATTTGTATAGTATAGTATAGTGGATAGTGTACATAGCCTTTATTTATGTAAACCAGCTCTTTTCCCTTCTTGTTTTTAGTTTTTTTTTTCTAGCACCAGGGGAGCCCCCCCTCCCAAATTTCGTTGTTTGGTACCTGTACTATATCAATGACAATAAAGACCATTCATTCATTCATTCATTCATATTTCAGGTGTTAATTTCTGGTCTCATATTATGTGTGTGAGACGCAATTGACGGAACCTCTGTAAAATACCATTTTTAAATACTTAATTTATTACCAAGATCAAAAATACAGGTGAGAAGGAAAAACATGGCTATAAAAACATGGAAGAGTGCAGAATGTGCAGGTGAGGTGAGAAACTGTTCCCTGTGTGTCTTTGTGTGTGTGCCCGCTCGTGTGTGTGTGTGTGTGTGTGTGTGTGTGTGTGTATGTATGTGTGCGTGTCCGCCTGTGTGTGTGTGTGTGTGTGTGTATGTGTGTCATTTATTACCAAGGTCAAAAATACAGGTGAGGAGACAAGGAAAAACATGGCTATAAAAACAGGTCAATGGAAGAGTGCAGAATGTGCAGGTGAGGTGAGAAACCGGGGTGATGTTAAAGAAAAAAACCTGACCCCACTTGGTTACTCATCATTTAATGATCCAATGATCAACATAGATCAAGAAGAGACAGAAAAAAATAAGAAAATATGAATAAAAAATGCATTCTCTCCATAATGATATCTCTCTGGCTCAATCAGATGCTCTTGTTATGTCTAACTGAGCACACACACACACACACACACACACACACACACACACACACACACACACACACACACAAACAGCTCTGAGCAGAATATTGAGATAAAAATGTCCAATTTAATATGAGAATCAGATTTATACCATCTGATTTGGCTGTGATTAGATACCTCCATATGGTGATAGAGGATGATCAGCACACAAGCTGTACATATCTTCAACTGTGTGTGTGTGTGTGTGTGTGTGTGTGTGTGTGTGTGTGTGTGTGTGCCCATGCATGCACAGGAGATTCAATGAACACTAATGTCTCCTTTGTTTTGCCACCAATCCATCATCGCCTGATTTTCTCAATTATCGTCAGGGCAACGCTAGAGGAAAGAAGTCTTATAGAGTCGTCATGGCGATAAATGACTAATTCAATGACAGGACTGGTAAGCTCTGGTGTCGTACCCATACAACTGGAAGACCTGCCTGACCTCAACAAACGAACAACTCACCATTAATTTGTGTCAAAACCAGATTGTGGAGAAGTCTATTTGTAACACTATTCAATTGACGGAGAGAGAGAGAAAGAGAAAGAGAAACAGAGAACAGGGAATAGCCTTGAAAGAATTCTCAAGGGAAGAGTGTATTTCCACCTGAGAGACAATATTGAGTTTGTTTTCAATCAGTGAAAAGAACACTATTGTCCAAGACAGCCTCTCTCTCTACCTTTTATTTCTCCTAGGTAAACACACACACACAGACACAAAACCAGCCACACACACACACACAACCTTTCCATTCCCCTCGGTCAAACACACAGAGAGCCTCCCGTTTCTAGAGAGAAAGAAATCCTATTACTCCTGAAACCACCCTAGTAGCACCAAATGATAGTCCGGCGGGGCGCATGATTGCTCTGACAACAGGCAATACTGTACTACAGGAAAAACAAGTCATTCCGTCTGTGTGTGTGTGTGTTTGTGTGTGTGTGTGTGTGTATGCGTGCGTGTGTTCCCTGTCTGTCTTTGTGTGTGTGTGTGCACTTGTGTGCCCGCTCGCCCGCCCGTGTGTGTGTGTGTGTGTGTGTGTGTGTATGTATGTGTGTGTGCCCGCACGTGTGTGTGTGTGTGTGTGTGTGTGTGTGTGTGTGTGTGTGTGTGTGTGCGGGGGGGGTTACCAGGTCATTGAAAGGACAAAAGAATGTCATATAGAAACACTGTGTAACATTATTATGAGTCTCCTTCAGAGATTCAGACCGCCTTGACAGAGAAGCTCCATGTTTGTTTCCGTTCCCTGGGGAATCAACCATAAAGGTAAAGCACTTGTGTGCCTCTAATTAATTGGGTTCAACTAAGATAGCAACAAGAAAGATAACGTGGCGTGGAATAATTACTTCTGAATTAAACACTGGACAAAAAGGTTATCAGTGTAATTACCTCTGATCGTGGTGTAAAACTGGAACAGTCTGAAAGGTCCAGAATGTAGTATTGGGCTTTGTGCTAAAAGTCTGCTAAACGGCCACGATAAATCGGTAGCCATCAAGGACTGAGATAACGGCATAAAGAACATTGAGGGCCGGTTTCACAGACAAGGTTTAATTTCAATTCAATTCAAATTTATTTCAGACACATAGGTCCATATCAGTATTCAAAATAATAAAATAGGACAACAATACAACAATACAAACATGAATATACAAAATACAAGGACAACAACACAAATATAATCATTGCAGTCCACAGGGTTTAAAATGCATACAGACATGGATTTTCCAATGTTTCCAAAAACAAGAGGAGTACCTTGTGTCACTTTGTGTGGGCTCAGTTAAGGCCGTTATGATCAAATAAAAAAGAGCAATTAATCGCCACATACATAAAATTCCTCAATACCATAATGAAGGTGGGAACATTACTAGTCACAAACACTTGCACTTGTCCATCTTAGGAGCTTTAGCAAGATTCTGAATGCATCATTAAATGCCATCTGAATCTTTTTAATTTTTGCTTTACTATAGCTGCACCACAAGTAAGCTGCATAGAGTGGAGTACCATAGGCTCTAAAAGGGCTGTTTTAACATCATCGGTACACATATCAAATTTGCGTGCCAGCATATTGGCTTGTACATACAGTTTGCAACACTGGCGCTGCACAACGTCGTCATCACATAGATCATTCCTGATGATGTGACCCAAATATCTTACTTTGTTCACCACATTTAGCACCATAAAGAAGGAAGGAAAATCTTGCTTCTGACCCTCCTTGAACTTTGTGCTAAAAGTCTGCTAAACGGCCATGATAAATCGGTAGCCATCAAGGACTGAGATAACACCATAAAGAACATTGAGGGCCGGTTTCACAGACAAGGTTTAAGCCTAGTCCTGGACTAAATCACACTTTCAATGTAAAATCTCCATTGAAGAAGCTTTTTAGTCTAGGAGTAGGCTCAAGCCTCGTCTGTGAAACCAGCCCTCAGTAAAGGGTTCTGGTTCAAAACAAAGCACTTTCCAAAATCTAGTTTCGGCCTCTACATACCAACTGTACGTTTTTTGTCAACAAGACAAGGACATTTTGACTCTATTTGAAAAACACAATACTGTAGCCGTGTATGTCTCAATGTGACCAGACGGGGCAGCAAAGATTTTTCAGTTTCCAAATGATTACATTCCGTGTGATTGTTTCTGCAAACCAAAGAATACCATCTGTATGGTCGAGGTATACTGCCAGCTAAATACCGTCAGATAATAAGTCAGAACATCACTTGTAACCCGAGGGCTGCTGGTTTAAATCATGCTGCAGACACCACTTTTGTATGCCTTCCCCTGACAACTTACCCTGAATCTAACCAGTCAAAGTAAACTAAACTTAAAGGTCCCATATTATGAAAAACTCACTTTTTCAGTGCTTTTCGGTTAAAGTAAAATTAAGCAGTTTTTTGGGGGCTGCGTATTTCAACAGCAAGCCATTCAGATGTGCCTCTCGGCCTTACGTCACACTGGGATAGAGTGGAGTCATGATCCTTATTGACATCTACTGTATTAAAATCGGGCGCTGAGATGAACATTTCTGCCGCAATGTTCATCCATCCACTACATTCGAAGGGAAACTCAGATCGTTTCCGTTTAAATGGTTTTGGATTCCTTGTTTCGTGTGGAACACAGGGGGATTTTTTTATTCTATTCCCCCGGGAACTGGGTGTTTTCTTGCCGTGCTGCCACACAGCGATTTCCCAACTTGTGAAACAACCTTCAGAAAAGGACTGAAACAGAGGCGCTTAGAGACATGCTAGAATGCCTTTAGATTAAAATCTGGAAATGACATGTTTTGGGGACCCCAGAGACCTATGTTAACTTTTTTTTAAACAGCCCATAATAGGTGTCCTTCAACCAGTCAAACTCATGCAAGTTGTAGAAACGACTCCCTAGAACATGCTAATTTGGAGACAGGGTAGAGAAAAGTGGAGAAGAAAGGATAGACTTATTCGGGTGAGAACTGATCGAGTACCTCACTTTATGCTGCGGTACGTTTCTACATGGGTTATTTTGATGGATGTGTTTTGAGATAGGCCAGGGCCAATTGTGGTGTGGTGGACCTCGACGTGTGGGACCCTCATGACAGTTAACCCCTCCTTCTCCACTCCCCTCTCATTCCTCTCATCTGTGTCGTCTCGTCTCCACCCGTCCCTCTCTCCCTTCCATTCCCCTGTAGTCATTATCTCTTCTCCACTCTCCACTTCTTATCCCCCCCCCCCTCCTGTCACTCCCCCCCCCCTTCCACTCTCCTCCCTGTCCCCCGGTCAAGTGGGCCTACCCATGACTTCCCATGCGAGGCAGACCTGCCTTACTCCCCATCTCCCTTTCTTCCATCCTCCTCTCTTCCTCTCCTCCGCCGACCCTGTCAGTGGTTGTTCCCATGCGGGACAGCTCTGCCGTACTCCCTCTCCCTCCCCCCCCCCCCCCCCCCACACACACACACCCTGACCCCCCACCACCCTGTCAGTGGGTCTCCCCTAGTGGGCCAGCCATGCCTGACTCGGGCTGACGGCCTGGGGACTCTGTTGCCTCCATGACAAAGTGCAGCTGCTGCGGTCAAAGTGGGGTGGAGAGGGTTGTCAGCCCGGTCCTAATCGCTTGTGTGTGTGTGTGTGTGTGCGTGTGAGTGTGTGTGCGTGTGTGTATGCGTGTGAGTGTGTGTGTGAGTGAGTGTCTTAGCCTTGGTTTAGTCTGGTCTACTCAGGCAACACGTCCACAGACAGAGTGACGGTGGAGATCCTTATATAAGTCATGAGAGCAGCAGAAAGCACGACTCTCTGAGGGGCACACACACACACACACACACACACACACACACACACACACACACACACACAGAGTCTTTGGAGCGTATAGTTGGTGACTGGGCTCAACTGTCTCCTCAGAGCTCACATGCTTCTCTTCCAATTCCGCAGTCATCTCGCAGGTCACATTAGGCAGGGTGTATAGATTCAATGCAACCGAATAAGACTCACACACACACACACAAACACACACACACACACACAGTAGGAACACACCGCTGAACACACACGCGCGCACGCAAGTAAACGCGTTGTGTTTGAATTCCCACAGGAAATGTACACACTCTCTAAATCATTTGGTTGCCGGCAAGCACACACACACACACACTCACACACACACACACACACACACACACATCCATCAAGCAATGGAGCACACACATTGAACATCATTGAAAACGCTTATGTCTTCGTACTTCCCCATGAGTGCCTTCTCCCCCTCCAGTGTTTGCATTAACCTAATGTGAGCCTCGCAGTCGTGCTGCTGCCGTGTCAGAGCCAAGGCTCCGGTACTCAAACAAACAGACAGCAGCGGGTCTGAGGCAGCAGAACATCCATTAGGGACACCAGCTGGACCATTGATCTCCACCCAACACTGCACCACTTGTGAGTTTCCTAACACTTTGTCAATAATTCCCCCAGTGGCCACCGGGAAAAAAAAAAGCCCTCGCTGCACGACTCTCATCAGGATCAATTAGGGTTCCGGGTTTAGTTGTGGCAACTGGGAGTTAAAAAGGGGGAGAGGGAGAGAGAGAGAGAGCGAGAGAGACCACTGACAGTTCCACACGGATGGGCTTGTTATGGTCTGTCATCATTTCAAACAGAGACGGGGCCCAAAAGGATGCAGATGGTATTAGGTTCACTCCCTCCTGCGAAAGGTTTGACTTATTTATGAAGTGGATATTCCAGTCACGGTGCACACACGAAAAACACACACACGTTCCAAAACACACACACACACACACACACACACAGTTTTTAGTTATTCATGAAGTGGATATTTCAGTCAGGGTGTAAGCATTCACACACACACACACACACACACACACACAATCACACCCCAGCCCGGGCTAGACCCACGGCAGCTGGAAAAATTATTTTCCCAATTAAACCCTGTTTGCTGAGTAAACACATTCCAGCCACACAAAAGCCCGAGACTTTTCCTCTGCGCACCCTTTGATATGCAAACTCACTGTGTAATTATAAACATTAGTTTAGAGGAGTTTACACAAGGCGACATCGCTGAAACCCCTGCAATGCGCTCTCTCTCTTCTGTGTTTCTCCCCACATCTCACACTCGAGATAACTCACACTCTCCATTCTTTGTGTGTGGCATTGTTTGGATCCTCCGAGACAGGCGTACCCATTCAACATGGCACAGTGGGGCTACTACGCCTTCATACAGGGCTGTACGCTTCCTCGTTGTTTAGGCTGTTTAGAGACTATTCCCCTTCTTCCCATGTTTGTTTCTACAGGATTTTTTGGTTAAATGGTTTTGCTTTTGTTTTTTCGGCGAAGTCCCCACAGTATATACAGCCTCGGTGTGTTTGGAGAAGCAATTTCCTAAAAGCCAAGATGTTAAAAAGCAAAAATGAAAAAAAAAAAGGGATTCCAATTTGACTTGGGACTTGGGGGACGATGTAAAGCGCCAGCTCTCAGCTGAGGAAATCAATATGTCCGCCTCAGTGGTAGAGAGAAGGACCACCTGGGTGATCCTGGTCAGTCAATGCGGGCTCTCACCTCACTCTACCTAAGTGTGTAGGGCTTGTTAGACACAGATGAAGATTTAGTATTCCTCTATTCACTCTGAGGTGGAGAGAGAGAGAGGGGAGGAGGGGGGGGGGTAGAGCGAGAGAAAGGGAGGGGGATACAGAGCAAGAGTGAAAGAGAAAGACCGGGAGAGAGAGAGAGAGAGAGAGTGATAGAGAGAGAGAGTGATAGAGAGAGAGTGTGAGAGAGAGAGAGGCAGAGAGAGAGAGAGATCTATCGTTCCACTAACCGTTTTGAGAAATGAAGTCGGAAATCAGGCAGGAAAAACAGTTGAGGAGTTCCTCTACTACTGTTTGGGTTGAGAGAGATGGATTTCTGCTCGCCTCTGGCTAAGTGGTTAGGCCACCTGGGAGAATGAGGAAAGAGGAGAAAGAAAACTATGTTATTGTTAACACAGACTTTACAGGGCCCATAGTAAAGGAAGACTATGATATATCAATATCTACTGAATGTTCAGACTGTAGACTGTTTTGTATGTTAAAAGGTGAAAATAGCCGCCTTCATGGTGGCTTGTTACCGAGGGACATTAGCACATCTAGCGCAGTAGCTTCATTTTACAGGGCAGAACAGAGTCGGCCATTTTGGGACCCTAAAAAAAAAACTGCATTGTCATCATCATCATGGCTGACAACACTAGTACCGCATCTAAAAAATGTTTCTCCTAAATAAAACGATGACAGTCTGGGCTGCAGTGAGGTCTCCAGGGGCCTCTTTCAAACCAAGATGGAGGTTCCTGGGTCTTCTCCAGCCGCCTTAATGGGTCTCTAGCCAGGGGAGAGTGGAGTTATGGGACACAGGATGAGGGACTGGGGGGCGAAGAGAGTGGAGATGTGTGGAGCGGAGGGCTCATATTTTATCTAATTAACCTTTATTGTCTGATTGTACAGTGCTCTGTTTGGTTTAAAGCTCCGTTGACCTTTTGTTAGCAGTTTTAACCCACTTTATGGAACAAGCGTGTGTGTGTGTGTGTGTGTGTATGTGTGTGTATGTGCGTGTGTTTGCGTGTGCGGGTGTGTAGGCATATGTATAATAACCTCATCAGAGTGCATACGTTTCTATTCGCCACAGCTGCAAACAACTTGACAGATGAAAGACACAATTGTTTTTATTACACTTACACAACGTCTTCAGGCAGGGGGCTAAGCAGATGGCTGTATGGTCGATGACTCATCATGTATGATGGGTTTATGGTAAGAGGACAGTACACACACTGCGTTGGCGTACGTCTAAGGACACTGCGTTGCATGTCTTTTTATATACCTATAATCATTAATATACCTCTCAAGGTGCTGTACAATGGATGGAAATGGTTCCACACATACACCTACACATGCACGCACGTGCACACACACACACACACACACACACACACACACACACACACACACGCGCGTGTGGGAGTGAGTTATGTTGTTGTGCCCGTGGGAAATACGGTCTATTTAATCATGAGAGAGAGAGAGAGAGCAGAGAAAAAGAGAGTAGCTGTGGACTGGCCTACACATTCTGTTGGCTGGGGAAGAAAGAGTGTGTAGCACGCTAAACGCAATATCAATATGTGTGCATATTGCAAATGTAATGTCCTGGGTATCCGCCCGAATAATACTCCCATCGACCGCCCACAGTAAATAATATCGGTGCCATTTGGAGACTCTCACAGCGAGAGATCAATTAGGGAAGAGAATACTAATATGAATTAGTGCCACACTGCGACTGCGGAGCTGACAAATACAAGCGTTCAGAAAGTCGTTTATTCAGTCAGGATGGAACAGCGAAGGCGTTCGAGGGTTTTACAATCCGGCTCCATCCGGTGCCACTGATCCTGATTACATTAGCCTGCTGCTAGCACACTTAACCTGTGTCACCGACAGTATTCAAGGTCTTTGTCCCGAGCGGATTTCATTGGTCCAGCAGACGCTTAATGGAGGATCTGTGTCTCCACTGTGTCTCTGACCCCAATGCTTTCATAAGAACAGGAGGTGAGGTTGGGAGTGGCAGACAAATTGGCTCTTTAACCTGCCGTGATGAGACGGGGTAAGGGTCTGGATACGAGCTCTCCGTTTACAAGGCTCTAATTGCAGACTTGTAAAATACTGATTTGCACTAGCGGTTGACTGTTTAGCCCCCCCCCCCCCCCCAGCCACACTGACCCAGACACAGACACAGATACAGACACAGACACAGACACAGACACACACAGACACACACAGTATGGACCAATTGAACCCCTGCCAAATGTAGTGCTTGTACATAACTCACTCCCACACACGTGTGTATGTGTGTGTGTGTCTGTGTCTGTGTCTGTGTGTATGTGATGGCAAGCAGAACAAAATGATTTCGAGAGTGTGTGCATTTCCTGCGGGGGTTCAAACATTACATGTTTACATGTGCTTAAGTGCATGTGCTCAGCAGCTTTCCTTCAGTATTTGTACAGTTTGTGCGTGTGTCTGTGTGTGTGTGTGTACACTTGCTTCTCATGTTTATGTCTGGGCAAGTGTGTGTGTTGTGTGTGTGTGTGTGCGTGCTGATTTACTTCCAGCGCTATAAGAGTCATGCTGAGCAGAACAGCCCTATCAGCCAGCCAGGGAGCTTTAGGAGGCCGTGTGAGGCACAAACCTCATGATTCTTCATGACTACTAAGGTCGGCAAATAGAATTATTTACCAGACCATAAATCCTCCTGCAACCAAATCAGAGGATGGGTGAGTGTGGGTGCGTGTGTGGGTGTGTGAGTGTGGTGTATTATGACAAACAACACCTGTGGCCTAAGCACTGTGACTGTGACGCTGTGATAAAAGTACACAACATCTATCGCTTTCTCTTTCCACCCTTAAAAGTCGAAAGAAATATTCTGATCGGACCAAAACAACTTCAGCCTGCACATTTCGTCATGTTTCTAACTAATCCCTAAGATATTACTGGCCTGCCTTTGAGGTACAGCTGCAGTGTTTCCAAACAAGTTCTTTTTAGCTGTCTGACTGGCTGTCAATGTTGCTGTCAAGCTGAGAGCAGAAGGCGTTTTAGAGAAGAAGAAAAACCGGGACGTCCTCTCTCGAGGCATTCAGCTCCGGTAAAGTCACAACCAGTCAGTTTGAGGCGTCAATATTGGAGGCCACCTGGTGAGTTGAAACGGAGAACGCCTGATGGAGATTGCTCACAAAGGGGAGGGGTGTTAACTCATCCAATACCCTATCACAAGACCCTATTATGGCCTGGGGATGGTGTGTGTGTGTGTGTGTGTGTGTGTGTGTGTGTGTGTGTGTGTGTGTGTGTGTATGCGTGCGTGTGTATTCATAAGGCCCCTGTGGAGAGCCAGCTAATGACAGGAGGTGTGTGTGTGGGGGGGGGGTCAGAATCAATTAAGTCTGCTGAGGGGATCAAATAAGGTGAGACACTTTTGAGAAGCAACGGAAATCCGAACGCTGTTTGTCTGGATGACAGGTGGGGGGTGGGGGGAGGGCTTGGGGGGGGCCTCGAGGTGGGTTGCTGTCCTCTGACATCAGAGAGAGAGGAGGACTGGCTGTCACCGGGAGGTGGAAACATTCCCTCCCCAATATGCCCCCCCAGACACAACTACGACAAAGCAACAGACAAACATGGGTCACAACTCCTGCAGCTCTGTCGTTCACTGGGTCTGTACATAGTTAACGGTATTCTTCAAAGAGACTTTTATGGTAGGTACACCTACAGCTCATCTCTGGTTAACAGTATAGTAGATTACTTCATCATTGACCTCAGCCTGGTATAAGAAATATATATCAATGCATTGGCAAAGACATCAGAACAATCTGTAGCACCTGGCATCCGCCTAGTAAACACAGAAGTTAAATGTCTACTGTGTGCAGATGATCTAGTGCTGCTGTCTCCAACCAAAGAAGGGCTACAACAGCACCTTGATCTACTGGACTTCACAGTGAATCTAACCAAGACAAAAATTATGATTTTCCAAAAAAGACCCCACCTCCAGCACCACAAATATACATTCTTTCTAGATATAATTGCCCTAGAACATACACAAAACTATACTTACCTTGGCCTAAACATTAGCACCACAGGTAACTTCAACAAAGCTGTGAATGACCTGAGAAAAAAGTTAAGAAGGGCTTTTTACGCCATCAAAAGGAACCTCAAGTTCCAAGACATTCCAATTCAAATCTGCTCAACCAAGCTATCGAGAGAGGCTACCACAGGCAGACCTGGCTCCCAAGACAAGACAGACTGTGCACCCACTGCACACAAAATGAGGTGGAGACAGAGATGCACTTTTTAACTACCTGTCAACTGTACAAAGACATCAGAGATACATACTTCCCACAGATTACAAACAACCGAAAAGACATGACTAATGACAAAAAACTGCCATATCTGCTGGGTGAAGTATAGCAATATGCAAACACAGCAGCAACATATACACAGCTCTGTTTAATATATTTTTTAATCTAGTCATACATTACATTCTTTTTGCTGTTTGTTTTTTATCTTCACCCTTGCTTTGGCAATGTAAACGTATGTTTCCAATGCCAATAAAGCCCTTTAAATTGAAATTGAACGGTGATCCCGGTTTGGCACCCACATAGAGACGGAACAAATGAGTGCTGAACAAAGAGAGAGAAGAAAAGGTGGAGGATATGAAAAGAAAAAAGTTGGAGAATGTCAAAACGTCGCTCCTGAATTTAGAAACTATTGTTATTACATCACACTAGGAAAGACTGCTTTTTTTTTTTCTTTTCAGATTTTATCCCTTTTTCACCCAATTTGGTAGCCAATTGAACCCAACCTAGCATCCAATTATCCCCTGCCTATTGCGAAGGATCCGCCGCACAACCCCGTGGCCGGCAGTCCCAGAAGAGGCCGCCAGGCAGACTAGCTGACCCAGTCCCCGGTGGGCAGCTTGCACTAGTGGCCAGTGCTTAGACCGCTACACCACCGCGGGGCACTGGAAAGACTGCTTTGAGTTTGAATGCACCACAATTTTGGAACAAAATCAAAGATTCTGTAAAAATGTACTCTAGTGCCTCTTAGGGCAATAAGATGTTGTTAATGGAATAATGCCAAAGAGGACTGCATATTTTTCACCTAACTTATTGAATTCTTAATTTTCTTTGACATTTCTTTCTTGTTTGGTTTCTCGTGTGCCTTCGTAACTGTGCTCTCCTGAAATAGAAAAATAAAATAAAAAAACAGCTTTTTACTACAGCCACCAGTTCCTGTCCCTCTCTTTTTTCTTCCCCTCTTTTTACAGGCCCCTCTTTTTCTCTCCCTCTCCATCTCCTCCCTTTCTTTCTCTCGCAAAAACCTGCTGTCATTTCCTTCCCCAGCCTCCCAGCCTCAGTCATGATGTGGAGCTAGCACTAAAGGGATGAAGCTCCCGGGGCTGCGCTAAACTAGCCACACCACATGTCATGCTGTTGAAGGGGTTTCTACTGGGTCTTACTTTGGCGGGATCATTGTCAGCTCCTAGCTGAGAGTGTGAGGGTGGGGGTGGGTGGGTTGATGCGTGAGAGGGTGGGTGGGTTGATGCGTGTGAGGGTGGGTGGGTTGATGCGTAAGAGGGAGGGGGGGGGGGGGGGGGGTGACCGTTCTATGGTGGCTGATGTGCCATAGAATAAAACTCGTTCACACTTAGCAAGTGCCACACCACCACCACCATCACCACCATACTCCCCAAGGTGGCAGAGAAAAAATCTTTACAGGCCTTTACAGAGAACACAGCTCCAGTCAGCAGCTACCCTGTTAGCCTCGAAGACCTAAAGGAATGAGGCCTCTAATTTGACTGTATACATGGTGTACAGGTTTTTGGGCCTCTCCTTGGGGGCCCCCGGCTGCCCTGTGTGCCTGGTCTGTTCCGCCGCTGGGGCACCTGCTAGGCCGTCCTTGTGCGGGGCCTTTATGGTCTGTGCTTGCTTGGCTGGGCCGGGTGTGCTGGTGGTGGGGCGGGCTGGGTGTGTGGGGCGGCGGGGGCTCCCCGGGGGGTGCTGGTAGGCAAACTGGTTAGTAGTTGTTCTATGAGTAGAGGGCTGCAAGGGAATTTTCCTGGCTACATAGTGTACAGGTTTTTACTTTTGCCTGCTTGCGGCTCTGTCAGTATGTGAAGCGCATTGAGTTGCATCTTGTAAGAAATGCGCTATACAAATAACATTTGATTTGATTTGATTTGACTGTGTAAAAGTTAAAATGCAGTACAGTGATGCTGGACCTACCATCCAACAACTCTTCAACTTGGATTCTCTTTTCGTTTTTTGCCTGTCTTAACTTAGACATCTGAGCACTGATATGAAAGGGTAGCTTGTGTTCAGACCTCTCAACATTGCTCTGATTGAATGAGAAGGCTCTTAGCGCACACACACACACGCGCATGAGCATTCACTCCCTCACACACACACACTCTACAACTCTCTACAACTCTCTACAAACAGGGCCGTAAGTGAATGAACTTCAAAGTGCATACTTCATAATTCTGCTCTCAACTCCTACTCAACTCCTACCCACGACTCCTCCTTTGATGCATCTCAGATATCAGTCTTGTACACTCTGTTCACAGGGATGATCACAATGAAGAAGTCGGGGTCGCTTGGTGGCGTAGTTTTGTTAGGGTGGAGTAATGTGAATACTATAGCTATGATTGTAATTGTATGAATATTTTTTACAATAAAAGAGATTAAAAAAAAAAAACATACCACACGTTCTTGGGACTAAGCTTTAACAACACTTTTCTATAGCTAACCAGTGTCTTGCCACTAGCTATGAGAGGTGAATTCTTTGGGTCACCCCCACCCCAGCTTGGGGGGGTTGAAGACGATGATGGGCTCCCCGCCGTGTAATATTGTTTTAATGCTGTATAACTTCAACCGGGCAGCTATATCAGAGCAGAGCCATTCGATTACGCCAAACCTATTTGCACCACCATATTTATCAAACTCAACACAAGTGTCCTGACTGAACTCCTATTGAGCAACGGTAAGAAAAGACACCTTACTTGACCTCCTGACAGCTCCACCACCTCCATTCTCCATAGCCGTGCTGCTGATAGCCATGGTAATACCCCAGCCTAGCCAGAGGCCCGCCTTCTACTGAGATATACACGCAGCCCAAGATTAGAAGCAAGGCACAGTCTCAGCCTCAGATAAGAAGAAGATTTAAGATGAGAACAATTCACACACGCACGTACGAGCACACACACACACAGAAACAGACACAGACACAGACACACACACAGACACACACACACACACACAATCAACCCAAAACTGATTCATTTCACGGTGGCTCATCCCATGGTTCTGTGGCCACTGTCTCCCCTCTCCCTCACCTTTTCCCTTCCTCTCCTCCCACTCTGCTTCGTTCCTCATTTTCTCATCAATCCTTTCAGAGCTCTGACTCAAGGCTGAACTCCCCCCATCTCTCCCTGAACAAGAGCCATACAATTTGCAGATGAGAAGTGCCATCAGAGAGAGAGAGACAGACAGAGAGAGAGAGACAGAGAGAGGGATGCATTCCAACTGTCCACTTGTCTGATTAATGACAGAGGGGGTGGAGAGGTGAGGAGTGGCCCAGGTGAGAAGCCTGCTGAGGCGGGTAAGTGGCCTGTGTGGTGGCCAGGCTCCCTCAATAACACTTTTAATGGCCTGTAATGACACAGCTAACCTCATTCAACCTCAGCCACTGGTTTAGCAGTAATACACACACATCCAACCTAACCTAACTAAATAGTTATACACACACACACACACACACACACACACACACACACACACACACACCTAACCTACAGCATGTGCAAGGGCAATGTTGCGGAACAACCACTGCCTAATACATGCAGCACAAATGTCCCCGCTGACGCCGAAATCATTGCAAAATCATCTAATACGCAGCAGTTCCATTAAAATGAAATAACATCGCCGAGCAAGTCAAGCCATCTACTGTAAATGCACCCGGCAAACAGCAAGCGGTTTAGATGCCTCCGTGTCTCCAGGCGCCGCTTCCATTGTTTCGATTGGAAGCCCCGCACACAAGGAGCAGACGGACAGCAGCCAACGCCTCCACCCCAAAAACCCTCCCGCCCCCAATGCAATTTCAAGTAATTTCCTGGGAACAAAACACAAGACTAGAGTATTCTCCTGATGGTTTTGCAAAAGACACAGAGGGAGGGAGGGAGGGAGGGAGAGAGAGAGAGAGAAAGAAAGAAAGAGAGTGAGAGAAAGGAGAGACTGCAGGCTAGGCCATTCTGGTCACATCCGGGTCAATCCAATCTGTGTTAACTTTTTATTTAATTTGAATTAAAAACACAATCGGAATGAGTGTGGTCTCTCTCCCCCTCGCCTTCTCCAACATTTAGTGTCGTTTATTCACTTTTATTATAATAAAACGCCACATCCCTCTCTCAGATAACTACGGTATGTTCAGGACATGTTATTCATGAAAATGGTAATACATTTATGCTTGGCGTAATTGGATGGCTATGCTCTGTAGAGCTCCCTGCCTGGAGTTAAATGACCACAACATATAAGTAATAAAATAGGGCAGGAAGCTATCCATGACATCAATCACCCCCTCTCCCCCCTGCAGGTATAGGCTGCATACTATAGAGAGGGTGGAGGCTGGAGGTGGTGCGTGGAGGCTGGGGATAGTGGGTGGAGGCTGGGGATAGTGGGTGGAGGTTGGGGATAGTGGGTGGAGGCTGGGGGTGATGAGTGGAGGCTGGGGGTATGACTCTCTCATAGCCAGTACAATCATGTCACAACTGAATGCTATGGAGGAGCGTAAAAATTGACTTTCAAGCCTCGATCCCTTGAACATGTCACAGGTGTTTGTGCATACCTGTGAAGCAGCTGTCTTGTCTCCTGACGGACAGCTGTACCGTTGACTTGGAGTGTCCTGCCTGAACTAACACTATGCTCCATCGTTCCGTCTGCCTCTTTTTGAAGTCTTTGGTTTCTGAGAATAAAGTCACAGAGACGCGAGACTCCTTTGCCAATCTTCTGCGTCTGTCTGACACATCACAGAGTCTACAGCGGACTCTCAGCAGCACTTAAATGATTTCAGTTCTACATGTGTTCTCTAGACAAGCAGCATGAACTTTTCCTTTTCTTTCATTTCTTTCATCTGAATTGTGTTGCTCATGTTCTAAGGATCCTGGAGTTTTTCAAAGAACAGCAGAAGGGGTGCTGTCAGCAGCCCCAGAAATCAAGATGAGTAAGTACAAACTAAAGACTTTCACAAGGCTCCAAGTAAGGGAGTGTGGATGTGAGTGCATCGTGTTGCTGCGTGAGGGATTGTGTGTGTGTGTGTGTGTGTTTTCATTGATTGCACTTGATTTGAACTCTACATTTTGTTTTATTATGAGTCCGATAAGTTTCATCATCATCATCATCATTACATCACTTTGTACATCACTGTACAAACACACAAACACTGTTTTGGAATAGGGCCTAATTGACTAACCTGCTGGTAAGAAGTAAGACACTACGGCTTCATCCACACTTTATGAATCTTTTTCTTTTTCATTTTAAGTCGTCTCAAGAAATATGTGCGTCCAAACGAAACCACTGGAAATGCTGTAACACTGCCACAAATTACACCAAAAACAGAGAAGAAGAATGGAGCATGCGCAAAACTTGATGAACAATCACACGAAGAATGCGCATGCGGGTTAAGGGAGAGGTGGGGCTATGCCGTCATCGGTTCAGGAAAGATGGGTATGGCTTGTAAAGACGGAAATGCAAACGTGGCGTTTTCAGATTTGTCCACTTTTTTTGGTAAATAAATAGCGTATTCAGGCTCCCAGAACGCGGTTCCGTGTTGACGAAACGTCCATACGATAAAAAACGTTGGCAGATACACCCAAATTCGTCTCTGTGTGGACAAGGCCATATTCTCACATATTCTGGTTCATCTACAGCCGTCACTTTACACAAATACATTCATTAAACTCAGTAAATCCACCAACTGCACAATAAGCCAATGTAGCCTAGGAAACAAGGGGGAAAATAAGACACATGCCAAGTTGACACACAGAAACACAGAAACACACACACACACAGATGGTAAATGGACTGCACTTACAGTGCATTCGGAAGGTTTTCAGACCACACACCAATGGCGGCAAGCTACCATGCAAGGCGCCGGCCCGCTCATTGGGAGCAATTTATGGTTCAATGTCTTGCCCAAGGACACCTCGACATGTAGTCAGCCGGCAATCGAACCGCAGAACCGCTGACCATGCGATCATTAGACGCCGGCTCTACCTCCCGAGCCACAGCCGCCCCACTCACACACACACACACACACACACACACACACACACACACACACACACAATACGTTTTAATTATACTGACAGTCTGGCTAAAGGAATCCAATATGATGGTGGCAAAGCCATAAATTGCTTGATAGTTCCATGTTACTTTCCAGGGAAATTGACTGCTTGACAGTGCAAAATGCCAGCGATGTGACAGCAAATTACTGGCATACAGCAACATCAGTCCTCCAATTAATCATTCCAAAGCCATACATAGCTATTATTATAATGACAAGCTCTGCTTTACAAACCACAGAAAAACTCGATTTTCTCTCTAAATCATCAGGGCTGCAGAGACAGAGAAAGAGAGGGAGAGCGAGAGAGAGAAAGAGAGGGGGGGGGGGAGAAGAGTGAGTTCATTGGATTGTTATAAAGGATGAATTTATGAGAAGAGGGGGCACATTCTGGAGAAAAACAGGGCTTAGACCCCTCGAGGGTTAAAGCTAAAAGCTCAAAGTTCTGCCTTTCAAAACCTATCATGGTCTCTTTTTTCCTCTATTCTCCCCTAACTGCCTCTGTTTGATGTAAGTGGAGCTAAACTAGATAAAGCACGTTGACGTGACATTTTAATTTCAACCTATCACTCCTATCTTCCAACCCTCACTCCCCTCTATACCAAACCATTAAAATAGGACCCATTTGGCTTTGATGTGCTTTTAATTCTTAATTTCACTGTTGAATATTGCCGTGGTATTATTTCTTTATGCTTGAACATTGGCACGGGCCCCTGAACAATCATTGGGAAAAGGCCACGTCTTTTGATTACACATTTATACATGAAGGCACTCGCTCCATTGAAGCAGAGAAGACTGGAACATGTAAATGTTGTTTCTTTTAACTCCGATAATCTATGGCCCAGCATGGAGCCCTGCATGGGGGCTTATGAGGCAATGAGGTTATTTTTTTATCTCCAATGGATAATTCCAATCTTATCTATCCGGACATTGTGTGAGCAGCTTCTTTAGACTAGGTTATTCAAATCCAGCACCAAACAACCTCAATCGGGGGTGTCTTCATGTACTTTTGAAATAAACAAGCGAAGCATCATTTCGCCCCGCGTTGAATGCTAAATGGTAAAGATCACTTTGATTTGGTCATTAATTACTTAATGAGTTAGACCAAAATAAAAAAGCAAAGTGATGTAATTACATCAGGAGTTGCTCATTGTTGCTTGCTTTAGGTCATTGACTTTTCTCCTAAAGTCACGGGCAAAGTTTTCTTTACTTTTTTTAATGGCTTAATTCTTTAGTATATGCCAAGATGCAAATTGACTCATGGCCAGCATGGAAGCACTCTTCAATCTGCCCCCCCCCCCCCCCGACCCCCCCTACAAACACACACACACACACACACACACACAACAACAACCCTTCCCTGCACCCCCCCCCCCCCACCACCCCCCCTCTCTCCCCCCCCCCAACTCATAGGCTGTTAAATCAGTCAATCACTCTGCTTTTAAAGCAGCCAATGAAGAGAGCATCTCTCAAAGACTAATGCATCTCATTAAACACAATGACGTTTTTATGGGGGTTTGATGATATCGTGATGCGAGGGGAGAGGCCCACGCGGTCACCGGATCGATGGTTGCCGTGGGAGCACCCGGCGACGCCTTAAATCTTAGAGGACAGATCAAAACCCGCTCAGACCCGTCTCAGGAAATGATGGGCCTTCGCATGGGAACCCTGCTACCCCCCCACTCCCCACACACACACCCTACTCGCCCCCCCCCCCCCACAAACACACACACACACACACTACCCCCCACATCAACCTTTACCTCTGAAAAGTACCTTTTTGGATCCCCTCAGGTCATCCAAAGGACCCGTCCTTCAACTCAACTATAATGAGGATAACGAATGCACAATTTACACAGCCGCTGCTTCCTGAAACACTTCCCTGTTAGACATACGACAAACGAATAGCCTCCAATGTCATGTTTTTATCACCTCAATCAATCAGAATCAGAATCAGAATTGCTTTTATTACATAAATGTACGGATAAAGAGTAAAATTATTGGGTTCAGGGTTCATTAGACATTAGACAATCAAGGCCTCCAAACAAGCAGAAACCCATTCTGGTGGATTTCCTGGATGGCAGATTAAACCGTGCCCTGAGCTGGGTAAGAGAGGTGTGGGTGTCGAGAACTCACAGTCGATTGGACGCTCCACACCCGATTCCCCCGACCATGATGAAAAATAGAACAGTGCCTAAACTTCATCATAAACTCTCGCTCTCTCTCTCTCTCTCTCCCTCCCCCTGCCTCCCTCCCTCTCCCTCTCCCCCCCCTCTCTCTCTCCCTCTCCCCCCCCCCCTCTCTCCCCCCCCCCCCCCCCCCCCATCCCTCTCGCTCTCTCTCTGCTCCGACGGAGGAGAGAGAGAGGCGCCTCATTTCACGGGCTATCAAAGGGGGCTGCCCTGAGTGCCAGGGTACTCAGAGGAGGTCTCTCCAGACTGATTGTGTTTCCTGCTTGAGTCATACCGACACAGAGGCCAGCCTCTCCTGAAAAACCCCAACCAACCCCACCAACCAGGGGCCGTAATGGAGGACCAAGGGGACCACCACTGCTCATGTCAACAGGCGTTTGAGGAAAAGCTCTGTAGAATCGAAAAGACAAACAGCTTCCCGAAAGGAACCGTCACCCCCTTCCCTCCTACCCCTCCATCCCCTTCCCCATCAATCTCTCCTTTCATCCTTCCACATTTTCCCTCTCCCTCTCCCTCTCCCTCATCTGCTGCCTTGCTGAGTGTCCCAGCCAAAGGGACTGTTGGATGGCAGCTCTGTGTTCGACAGACGCTTGAATAATCTAAAAGGTGAAAATGAGTTTTTCCATCTACAACCCAATGGGTGTTTTGCGCCAGATTTATCGTCTGTTATCAGGCCTACAGTACCTCATAGTTGCATCATTAACGGAATATGAGTTTGTGTTCAATATTCATGCATTTTACAGGATTACTATCTGCATTTTATCAGGAAAAAGGTAGTTTCTCAGATGCAAGCAATCCATTATGCATAGCCTACTATATGCAGGAAATAATAATAAAGTTCAGTAATAAAGTTCAGCAAAGGACTTTTTATTATAGATTGTATTGATGCTAATAAAGAGCAGCATTGGTTCAGCTATGAATGCTAAAATGTGTACAAATAGTACAGTAATTTAGTCATTTATTTACCCTCCTGTGTGCTTAAGCAAAATGTATGTTAATAATGTTTTTCTTATTTGCCAAAGTAACTTAAAAAAACACAACATTGTTTTCATTACCAGACACAGAACCAGAGAAACTGCACTACAATAAAGACAATTAGGGGGCGGCTGTGGCCCAGAAGGTAGACCAGCATCTAATGATGGCAACATGTCGAGGTGTCCTTGCCGCCATTAGTGTGTGAATGTGTGTGTGAATGGGTGAATGAGAGGTAAATAGCTTTGGAATGAGGCGCTATATAAGAACAGTCCATTTACCATCCATTAACACTAGAACAGCCATGGGTGGGGTCATTTGACCATGTGAGTAAAATGTTTTTTATATCTTTGCACTCGAACTAATTTCAGGACCCTCCTTTCATGACTTTTCCTAGATATGTGCGTTCTACCACCCATTATCCTTACATTTTCAAAATCACATCAGGATAAGCTAGTATAAAGCTATTTTGCAGTTTTTCAAGCTAATTTACAAGACGGACAACTAGTGGTCGTTGTGTATAAATAGCAGCTTACCATTGCAGCTTACCTCTTATAGTAGGTAAAAAAGGCACGTCTCTTCTAGTGTTAGACATTAAGTCAATGTATAAACAATATCCAACAGAATCCATGCTTTTTACAATGTCATATCATCTGATTCCGTTTGATTTGTCTTGCTCGTGTAATTCAACCCATAATAAAGTGAGGGGTTTTGAATTATGTTTTGTAATGCATGAGTAGTTGTGAGGACCAGGCCCCCTGCGGAGAAACACATGGACATTTGGCTAAAGAGAAATCCCAGAAGGATAAACAATCACTGAGGCTATAACGTATGTAGGCCACATCGCCACAGTATCCACAGTATCCACAAAACCCACAACAATATCTCTGTTCTGGAGTAGAAACATAAAAGGTTCCCCCGGTAAGAAATTTGCAAACCAAGCTTCAAGAGGATTCAAAGCAAATTCCACTCCGGCTCGAAACTCATTTTCCCGGTGTTGCTGAGTATATAAATGCTAATCAAGCCATCTCCTTCCTTGTAAGAGTACCTCACAGTGTAACACATTACGGAGGATATTTCATCTGTCTTTGAACACTTCTCTCCTATTCCTTAACAAGGCTCTTAGCTGACTCACTCGTTCTTTGTATAATATCCTACCTCGATGTGCACCATAAACCAATACACAGATAGGATGCACCTCTTACTTTTGAGGCAATATACTGTACATTAGTGCTACCCCCTCTACTTCTCTAGACTCCTTGCTGACTCGTTTTCTTTCTGATAATTGAAGTTTATCCTTCCTTAATTGGCTCTATAAACCATTTCTACTCAAATCTACTCAGAGTCGGCACTCTCTAACGAGCACACAGTGTGCGTGACGGTACATGTGGCTCTTGGAGAACGAGCGTCGTCGACACAGAGGTAAAAAGTCCAAGCTCTCAACCGCCGTAGCTCCCTGGCAATCACACAATCTAAAATGGCGGCCTCTAGAAGAAGCTATGACCGGGTGAACTAGAACCTTACTGATACATGTCTACCCCTTTAATAGATAGGAGATTAACACTAGACCGTGTGAGTAAAAACAATTTAAGAAATGTATATCTTTGCACTCGATCAAACTTCAGGACCCTCCTTTCATGACTTTTCCTAGATATGTGCGTTCTACCACCCAGTATCCTTACATTTTCAAAATCACATCAGAATAAGCTAGTATAAAGCTATTTTGCAGTTTTTTTGTGTTGGAGGCAGGCTAATTTAAAAGACAGCCAACTAGTGGTCGTTGTGTGTAAATAGCAGCTTTCCATTGTAAAGCCTGAGGTCATTTGACCCCCGAGGCGGCTCTTATAGTAGATAAAAAAGGCACAGCTGTCCTAGTGTTAAGATCAGGAGGAGTTCAAGGGTCATCTGGTTTTGAATCTGTGCTTAGAGACAGCCTTCTGCCGAACCTCTCTCTCTCTTTAGGGCCCAAGGGCGTCATCCAGAGAGTATCCCACCATTCAATCCCTTCTCCCTCAGGCAACCCACCACAAGTCAGTTTTTTGAACTCACGTAGCCTGTAACTGCTGCTGTCATGTTAGGCTGTGACACGACACGGTGAGACCTGCAGAGCGAGAGAGGAGGATTGTGCACAGTGGGTTTTTGAGATTGGTACAGGCAAAAACGCAGGCACAGCAGGTTACACAGAGTAGCCTGGGAGGTAAACAGCGGCCATTTTGTCTTGCTGGGTAAACTAACAGCTCGGAGCATCAACACTATCTCTCTGTAGTGCTCAGCAGGATGCTTCTCCTGAATGTGCACACACACACACACATATATACTGTACACACACACACACACACACACACAAACACGCGCACACACACACACACACACACACAAACACACACACACACACACACACACACTCTCTTCCTCTCTCCCTCCCTTTCTCTTCTCAGCGCTGCCTCTGAACTGATGGGATTATTCCCCATTTCATCTTGAAAAATATAAAATAGAACCTGCTGAGGTGTCCCTTATTCCTGAGTAAGCACGTAGAAACCAAAACAAGAAAATGTATTTTCTACCGGAAAACACACAATAAGGAAGACTCGCTCACTGTTCCAAGCTGAGGGATTTGCATTATTCTGTATTTGTTCGTAGAACACAGTGTGTGTGTGTGTGTGTGTGTGTGTGTGTGTGTGTGTGTATGTCCGTGCATGTGTGTGTGCGCGCGTTAGTCTCACGAGTGAGAGTGAGAGAGAGAGAGAGAGAGTGTGTATGAGTGAGTGAGAGAGGGAGAAAGTGAGTTCTTTATAACATTTTCTCTACAACTTGCTTTCAGAGGTAAGTGGCAGCAACTAGACAAACAATGAAACTACTCAACCCACCCCTAGGTGCAGACAAACCAATAGAGACTTCAAACAAACAATAAAGGAGCACATTGTACAAGCTCTTATCAGTGTTGTGAGTCTGGCTGTGTGCGTTTGTGTGTGATTGTGTGTGTGTGTGTGTGTGTGCGTGTATGTGCGCGCGTTAGTCTCATGAAAACCACATTCACTCACTCCTAACACCTACGGCTGGCAAATCTAACCACGGAGCCCTATTGACTTTTTTTACCAAATGTATTCTGTCTGAATATCCTGCAGAAGAGCCTGATCATAGAAAGTCATTTGAGGACATTATCGACCCGAAAATCACTGGCCTCATCTCCCTTTGGCCTCTTCTGCCCCCACCCCCACCCCCCGCCCCCCACCACCACACACACACAACCTCCCTCACCCCTAACCTCCCTCCCACCCCCCCCCCCCCCCCCCCCCCCCCGACCCGTTCCTGTAGGCCGCTAATCCGGGTGGGTGTGTATCACGCGTGATAAAGAGAAGGCCAAGGCAACCTGAGGGAGTCAAGAGGCCCAAAAGACAGCAGTTAGCCAGAGATAAGGCCTCGGCTCCCCGCGTCGGCTAATAGCATTTCTACCTCCCCTGGTGTACCTCGCCGCTGGGCCTCTAAATCAAACACTGACGGCCCGTTATTAATGGCCCGTCGCAGGAGTTAACATTTATTTCATGTGAATTCATCTGAGCAGATTTTAACAAATGGCTTTCCTGCGATAAGGGAAACTCGCTCTTGACAAATTAGAGAGAGAGCGATGGCGAGAGCGAGAGAGAGCACGAGAGAGAGAGAGAGAGAAAGAGGGTGTGAGAGAGAGAGCATGAGAGAAAGAGCATGAGAGAGAGAGTGACTGAGTGAGAGAGGGAGAGAGAGAGAGAGAGAGAGAGAGAGAGAGAGAGAGAGAGAGAAAGAAAGAAGAAAGAAAGAGACTGAAATGAGCCCGGCATCGTTATATATTGTCTACACTGGCGTTGTTATGGTGCCTGGGGGTAAAAAATGAAAAATGGCTATATTTAGAGTGTTCAGAATTATCCTGGCATGTGGTCGTTTGTTAAAAACGATAGGCGATATCAAGAGACACTGAGGCAGATGCGAAGGTAGACATAGTAAATTAATCTCCCGGCGTATACTGCGGCTAGGGGAGCAACACACCGACCCAAGCCACACTGCAACATATCAAACAAGCCCAACGAGTCACTCCACAGACCACCGTCAGAAACGATTCAGTTGAATAGCAAAATCATGCCGTCCGCCAATCTCCTCCTTGTAACTTTGTTGAAATTAGATGGAAGTAGGGGAGGGGGTGAGGAGGAGGAGGGATGGGGGGGGAGGTGGGGGAGGCCACACAGGAGCACACGTGTCAACAGAGAAGAGACGCTAACAAGACGTATCTGGCTGAGACCTCCCCCGAAACCTTGAGTGAAGCCGACAGAAAGTCTCTGTCGAATTTATGGCCGCCCCATTATTTCATTTTGTGAATACCAAGTGTTCCTCCGCATCGGCACATCCTGATAGAAACCTGGTGTGCTGACACAAATTGATTTTTGGAGCCAGGAGACAATCTTTTCCCCTTTCTACTAAGCTGATAGGAGAGAGGGGGGCGGGGGGGTGAAAGAGACAGAGTGGGGGGGCAGGGGGGATGGGTGGGATGGAAGGAGAGATTGATGGGGAAGGAGATAGAGGTGTAGGAGGAAGGGTGATGCAGGCAGTTTTGCAACTTCCCATCTCTAAAAGCAAACATCCTCATAAGAAGGTTTTTTTTTGCGATGCAAGATTCCTTCCGTGATGCTGCACCCAACAGAATTCAAATCATACTGTATGTACTTATGTTTTCCCTTTCTAGAACGGAGACAGCATCAACGCACCGAGGAGACGAGAAAGGCTGAATACAAACTTTTCATTAACGCTAATTAATTAGTGATGTTATGTAGCGAGAGCGTCCTTCCTTCCTAGCAGAGTACAAAGCAAGGTTTATTTTAGTTTGTCGTAATTAGAACAGAACTCCAGTGGGTTTGGGTTTTGAAATCATAGAGGGAACTGAAACTCGGTCCTTTAACTTGAGTTAATTTAGGTAAACTCGTTTAATAATCAAAACAAAAGAATCAAGTCAGCTATCCTTAGGGTCCATTCCTTTTTCACGAGGCAATCACTTAATCTCACGATTGTGCAAGAAAACAAGGCGTCAATGCGTCTTAATTGAGAGACTTCACTTTTATTCAGTGTTACTTTCAACCCAATTATAATTCATTGCGATTTATAGGGGAGCTCTTACTCCCAATTGCATTGAATGACTTTCACCACTAATCTAATTGATCTCTCTTTACTCTGGAACTGCACCTACAGACTTCTCTGGGTGGGGGCCTCTTCTAGGAGAGGCTTGAGGGGTAGAAAACGCAGGAGGGGCTAATTTACAACAAGCCCGTCCTTCGATTTCTACCTCCATCAGCCTCCCCTGGCGTCTACACTCATTCCCGCCAACCTACGGTTTTGAGGTGACTGACTGAGAGGAAAAGTTAAGAACTCCCTTCTGTAAGACTAATCTGTGTGACACCACAGGTACAGCCGCAGAGCCGATACATTTGTCCTCTAGTACGTGTCACCGTGACAGTCCACCGTCACTAATGAGCCATTTAGTGCCACAACGAGTGGAGAAGCCCATAGAACGGAAATGGTTCCCTCGCGAGTTATGGGAAGAGAGCCTGGAGAATGCAGAGAAGGGGGGGGGGGGGGGGGGAGGGGGTAATACTTCATATTGACAAGGCGGGGAATGAATAATGAGAGAATGTCCATTATTTCTGGCGAGGTTGTTTCAACAGAGCTTATCTCACAGCACCTCTCTCCCCCACCTCCCCCTCCTCATCTCTCCCCAGAGGGGGGACGTCAGCCGCAGAGCCTGCAGCAAACTCTAAGGTACAGTATGAAAGCTGTGTCCGTCAGGACTCCTAATATGCGGTGTATTGTTTCATCTTTACAATGAATGGGCTACTAGGCGATACACGATTTATCATGAGGCTAGACTTGGCCGGGAAACTGTCAGCTTAACTGCCACTTTCTAGCCATCTTGTGGCTAGGTTTTGTTTTTAAACGAGAGAACCAAATTAGGTGGGAGAAACATTGTGACTGGAAGAAAAAAATAAAGAGTGTTGGGTTTTTTGGTGCCATTTATCAAAATGCGCCCAGCCTCCTTCCTTGTAAAGCTCAGCACCAACTTGTCGTTTTGAGCAGATACATTTCAAAACCTGCAAAAAGGCTGGCAGCTTCACACACGCTCCCTGAAGATTTCAAACCCACACATCCTTGTCCAAAAAACACCTGGAGTTGTAGGAGCCCGAAAGAACTGAGGCCTCTTGCATCTTCTCATTAAGCTGTGTGAATATTCATGTGTTGGAGTGACAGTAATCGCTAGTGGGGGTTGCAGTCTGTGATCAACAGCCTCTGTCTGTCACTGTCAATGTAGACAGAAGCTTTGGGGACTTTGTTACCTTTGCATCATGAGGCATGAGTCACATTCCAACACAAAACTTTTTTCAAAGTCAAAAACGGAGGGGAGAGAAGGAAAAAAAAAAATCCAAAATGTCCGTCTTCAATTGTGAGATTCTTCACCTGCCTGGTGGCGGTTGTTTCATATTTACAGGTTTGTGTAACAAGGTCAACAGGTTCCTGCCTGTGGATAAACTATGTATTAGTTCACATCAATAATTCCCTCTTGCTCACAAACCAGCCGGGTTGAGTCAGACTGCCTAATTTACAGAACTGTTACAAAACAGAATGTTTGAAAAGATTCTGTGACAGGAATTCCATTGCGACGAAAGGACTTTTATGCATAAGCAGCAATGACCTATAAATAGGTTGCTGTCAGTCATGTTGGAATTAAGTCATAAATGTTTATTAATTACCTCATGAAAGCATGTCATGTTTTTATGCGTTGGAGCTTATTTTGAAGTGTTTCATAATTATGCAGATGACAAATGTGACACAGGCAGACAGGGTCTGATGAAAATGTACATAGTTAACAAACTAACATGTTTGGGTATACCATGTAACTCACTACATATTTAACAAACTAACATGTTTGGGTATGCCATGTAACTCACTACATAGTTAACAAACTAACATGTTTGGGTATGCCATGTAACTCACTGTCAGTGTGTCGGCAACAAACTTGTACATACACACAGCTTAGTAAACCACAAAAACAAAGCAGAAGCTGTATGGACAGACCACAGTCCTGTGAATAGTACGGTGATCGACGAAACCTTCTCTGTGGATAGTCCTTGATGGCAGCAGTCTTGACAACAAACAGACACACGCACATGGCTATTTATGAGGATGTGGGCCCACTCAAAAATAAATAAATAAATAAAAATACTACCCCCACCCAAACTGTAGGTATTTAATGAATGTAAAACCGTTGGTTATGATATTGAGTGGGTTCTTCATCCCTTCAATTCTCGTCCTCGGGTTTAAGAACGAAGACATACATTTATTCTCCAGTACAACTTCAGACGGTTATGGACATGATTAAGTGGACTCCACACAACTGACCAACACATGACCAACTAACTGTAACACAAGTTAACATTACGTTACATCTGACAAACATCTAACATTACATTATATCTGACAAAAGACATTTGATGGAAAATAATGATTGATAATGATTTGCTCATCCCTGTGTGACAAGACACTCGATCATAATCGGATCCTAGATTCCTAGAAGAACACAATGAATCTCCAGGAAGCCAATGATTCGACTCCATGTGTTGTTAACGATGCATGGGAACATTAGACGTTCATTGGGGAACCATGTCACGGTTGTGTTGTGCTGTTTTAACAGAACCGTAATCTAACGCACATCACATTAATGCACATAAGAAGAACGAGAATAGAGTATCAACAAATTAAACAAATGAAAGGAAAATGTCACTGTAGAAAACAAATGGAAGTTTAACCATACCTGCGTCAAGGAGGACAACACAAGCCGGTGCCCATAGGCTACCCCAAGAAACTCTTGCTGTCCTTAAATACCAACCCAACAATAGGACCTCAGAAACATTGATGGGAGTGGCCAGTTGGCCTCTACGATATACTTTACAATAGCAAAGGAATTGACTTTAGGAAAGGTTTGATTCCACCAGGCATGCTCATTCAACTGGAAATAGATGTTCCGGGCAGAGAGACGGTGGGCATCGATCACCATTCAGACCGGAAGATCAGACGATCGCTGTCTTTGTCTGAGCCACATTTAAATCACATGGCTGGTGCCATCAAAATCCTCTTACAGCGGTATTAATCACCTGTCAATTGAATTCGCCTTAGGAAATAGCACATTCCTTCCACAACCACAACCACAGCTAATGTCCCGTCACTTGAAGGCCTCTGGCTTACAGAACGCAAAGTAGGGAGAACCAGGACATGTTTTCTTCCTATTTCCTCAGAGACCGAGTTAGCCCTGTCTGAGACATGCAAAATCAAATGACGCTTATGAACCTGGAGGATGTTCTCTTAGCCTAATGGTGGACGCTTGTGTCTTCCACATTGGTGACCCGTGTTCGAACCCCAACCGACCACGTGCTGAGTGTCTCAGCAACAAACGGTGAATTCGGAGGTGACTGTACATAAAGTATGTGTATAACGTAGTAGAAGTGTCTACTGTGCCATCTATATATATATATTCTCCACAGTGCGTTATTTGTGGATGCATGGCAACAGAGGAGCAGGACTTTGGTGAGGTGAGGAACCCTGGGGACTCCATGGTGATGTATGTGATGCTGAGAGAAAAATAAGGTCAGAAATACAGAGTACGAAAAAGGAAGGGAGTGGGAGGAGGTTGAAAGAAAGATATGAAGAAATGGAAGGGGGGGAGAAGAAAGAGAAATACAGGGAGAATTCTCAGCAGATACCTGATGGAGGCTGCCAGTGGCAGCTTGTAGACTAGAGAAACAATTAAAAAGCGAACTTCAGACGTTGATAAAGACCATCTGTTTTAGGCATATTGAATAATCCATTTCAAGTCAGGACTGTTTCATCGTTTGAAAAAGAACAGAATGGAACTTTGGGTGCTGAAAAATATGTTTAATATGTTAAAAAATGTGTGAAATGTTAACCTGCATGGAAAACATGAAAGAAATGCTTCTGGTCAACACGTATTAAACATGTACATACAAATATTTTTGGCATTGACCCAAAAACATTACATTTTTTAAAAAGGTTAAATACTCTTCATGCTGGAAGCTTGTGTGAGAGATGTACTAGCATGGTGAAACTGGCAGGGATTTAACTGGGGTCTCCTCCTCGCAATACCCAAGTGTCTACCATTAAACCAAGAGGACATCCTGATCATTTAAATTTAAATGTTTTGGCATTTAGCAGACGCCTTATTCCAAAGCGTCTTACAACAAATACATTTGACTAGGTAAGTGAATAATCTATCCACCAGTCTTAGTAGGAAAAAGTAATCTATGCTCAATCCAGGGGCCATTGTCAGTCTAGAAGAAAGAAGATATTTTATTCATTTCTTTTATCCAAGGAGCGGCTTCGCCTCGTGCCACAACCCTGTACCACTGGTAAATGTCTCCACAACCCCCTTCCTCTCATGGTAAATTGCTTACATTCCTCATTCTGTTCCAAGCATTACAATGAGCCCATCCTCTGATTTCTACCTCCACCTTCCTCCACTGGCCAGTATCTACAGTAAATGAGACTACGTAGGGCTACATCGGACTACATTGTCCAGGACATACAGGACATCGCTTTAAAACATACTGGACAGTAACCCAACGGAAGTACCCACCCAACCCGTTTCAGGCGAAACGACTTTGGATCGAAAACATTCCTCACTCTTCGATAATACACCACAAATCTGCGAACGCTTCCTGCAATTAGCCCCCGACAAGATGCAACAAAATGTCTGGGATGTTGCTATTTATCTGCTCTCAGGAGCTCGTTATAGGAGCCAATTCATTAGCCCCACAATCCACTGTTTTATTTGCATGGGCTACTGTCTTCCTTACCTACTTGAGTACCATTCAATGCCGGGGCAATTAATTAACGGCCACTGTCAGTCTACTGTGAATAATGCATTAGCCTCCATGATATCCCTCCTGACTACCACTAATGTATGAGCCGTCTCCTTTAGAAGACCCAGACAGTGGAGAAAGAAAATAGAAAGAAAGAAGGAAAGAAAGAGAAATAGAGAGAAAAGAGAGGGATTGAGGGAGAGA
>NC_137676.1:63325241-63357392 GCF_963989245.1 Nansenia antarctica
GTGTGTGTATATATATGCGTGTGTGTGTGTGTGTGTTGCATAACACACAGTTATGCAAAATTCATAAACTCTCCTTCTCCATGGACAGCACACATACACACACGGTAACAGACACTCATTCAAACATCTGTTGAAAATGGTCAATAATTGAACAAATGTCTCCAATCAAGAACTCAGCATTCGGCTACAGATCCTGGACACAGAGGCAACATATATAGAACTGATATGACAATCACAATCCACATAAAACTGGTGTCACAATTCATAGAGGTGATTTCTTAAGGGGAGCCACAACATTGGAATATCTGGCAGTGTCTCCATAGTATCATAGTAATAGTATATATTACTGGCGTGTAAGTGTGCCAGTTCTGCCCGCTCTATTTCTATGTGGTGCCATGCCATGGTGCTGTACTTGGGGGGCAGTGTGACCTGTAAGACGGCTTTAAGATGCTCTGCGTCACTCATCGAATGTGGCGCGTTGGTAGGAAACGAACCCTCCGCCCCTCTCCCTTTCCCTCCAATAAATCACCGTCATCACCATTGACCACTGGACTCGCTCCAGGTTTAAAAGACATTTTTACCGTGCAGAGCTAAGGACGCATAAAATGTATCACTCAACATATTCCCGCCTGGACGTTTCACAGCTACTTTTTGTGGCCAAGTGTTTAACTGCTTTTGTTGTGGGCGCCTATAACTCAGGAAATATGCGTTCAATACACGTGGATATGATTTATATGTGTACTATAAACTAATATAGATTGCTCTCTTTCTGTTCCTTTCGCTTTTACATCCTGAGGACCCAGGTGCGGTGTCTGGAGAGATGCCTGGACAGAAATTAATGGATTTACACAGGCCCGCGTGCGCACACACACATGCACACACCAGACAGTCATGCTTGCTTGCTCGTGCACACATACACACACACACACACACGCAGAGACACAGACAGATACACACACGCACGCACGCACGCATGCACGGATGCACGTACACACACACAGGCATGCGCGTACACACACCCCCATCCATTAGCAGTCTTGGGGTGAATACAGAGCCCAGCAGAAGTTCACGGCTGTACCTTGAATGGCTATTTGTTCTCCCTTTGTGTACCATCCTTATCCGATTCCTCAATACAAATCAACCATAGGGCCCAACATTCATTCTCCCTCCAGCAAGAGAAGACGTCAGTTGAAAGCAAGAGCACTTGTAAGCCAGAAGACAGGAAACAGGAAGAGGTGTCTGTGAAGGACACCTGTCTGTGAAGGACACACCGCCCCAGCCACAACAACTCTCCCCTTTCGAATGTTTCTCGGAAAGGAAATAGCTTTCTCTGCGAGCGAGGGTGTGTGTGACAGGGCGGTACGGCTCTTCAACCAGAACACGGGTCCTCCAACCAAGTCTGAAAGGGAGCCACAGAAAGGGCCACGGAAAGGTCTCATTCTGCAGCTGATAGCCTGTGGCATCCCAATTAAAGAAGTCCTCCATTACCATCAGACTTTAAGTAGAGTGGAAAACTAATTAAATTATTCATACGCTGCGCTTGCATTGGTAAATAACCAATGTGGCGGAGAGGAAGCGGGAGTACAGTACAGAGATTAAAGGCAGAACTAACATGACACACAGTGACAGAATGAAAATGGAACAGGAAGTCACGAGAAAATAATTCTGCATAAATAAGAGAGAAAGAAAATAACAGTTGAGAGAGAGAGATTGGACTCAATGGCCTTCTTCACAGCTTGTAAGTCTCGTCAGCTTTTACTAACACTGCCCCGGCGCTCAAAGTGGAGTGCTGATTCACTTTAAACTTTTGACAAGGCCTATTACACAGACTGATGGGCTGTTTTCGCTGGGACACGCCACCGGCGCTCCAGTCAACTCCCAGCTGATGAGGTGTCACCACCATCAACAGACCTCGCTGCGCCGCAAAGTGCCGCCAACTCCTCTTCTTTCTTTCTTCCTTCCTTCTCCAAAGTACTAATGATCAATAATGCTTGGACGGTGACTGCTCTGCTCTCAAACAAGATGGCTGACGCTGGACGGGCCAGCCTTCGCTGTGACACTGTGTGGGGGGGGTGGGGGTTTGTGGTGCAAAGAGCTGGGACTCTAAGATTTTATGTTTTGTTAAGTTTATTCACATGTATGATTTGTTAATGGGGAAGAAATATGTTTTAGTGCAGTGGCAGCACCCTGGACGCCTCAACACATGCAATGAACTTCAAAACAAAAACACTTAAAATACACTTGCTATGTGTATATATGAGCTCAGTTATATGATTGCCTCTCCATCAATGTACGTACTATATATAGGCCTACATGTGTATGGCAATTCTGGTGAGTTATCTGCTTGTATGTACAGTATATACATATATCATTATTACTAATTATTTATTTTCAAGATTTGTTTTATCTTTTTCAAAAACTCAATAAATATATTGTTGAAGAAAAAAAAAATACACTTGCTGCCATGCTGTCCAGATCAAGATCAAATGAAATCATGGAGCTCTCGGGGTGTAAATACTCTCAGGGACTTGTATGACAATGATGGCCTAGATTCATTTCAGCACCTCCAAACTAAGTTTGTCCTTCCAGCGTCATCAAATTTTGTCTATCTACAGCTGAGGTCCTCACTCAAGGCCTATGGAGTGCCTTGGCGCTCCCCACTTCCAACTCACCCCATGATAGCCTGGATTGAACATACCCCAACCTCTCGTGGCTGTGTATCCAGAATCTATCGCAATCTAGTGGACGCAATTAAAAAACCACTTGCGGTTGAGGCTTTATGGAACCGAGAGCTTGGTGAATTGGATTTCCACCCAAACTGGGACACAATATGGTCTAATCTCTTCAACCTCCAAAAACTTAGCTCATCAGTTTATTCATTTTAAAGTCATCCACAGGGCCTATGCTACACCATATAGAAGATACTTAATGAAACTACAACCCAACTACTACTGTCAATTCTGCACTACCCCCACACCGGGTTCATTTCTCCATATGTTCTGGGAGTGTCCAGTCGTGACCAATTTTTGGAACCATGTCAATTCTGTAATGTCCAAGTTACTTAAGATTGACTATGTTCCTAATCCATGTTTATGTTTGCTCAATGACGACTCTGATTTTGATTGAAGTATTACGCAAAAGAAAATGCTATTTGCTGGTTTCACCTCTGCAAAAAAGACTATTCTTCAACATTGGATAACACCTGATTTCAGTATGAACACTTTTTGGTTTTACTCTTTACAGAGGATTGTGAATCTTGAGTGCACAACGGCCAGATTGAACAAAGCAAGGCCCAGTACAGTTGATGCATTATCATTTGATTTTCCATTTACCCCAGTCCGGATTGTGTTATATTTCTACTATTTGGCTGTGACTTGTCTGCTACACTACCCCTTTTCTTTTTTGTTTTCTTTCTTTTTTCCCTCCCTTCCTTTCTTGTTCTGTATTGTCATTGTTATGTGTTGTTAAAAGCAATACAAAATCTTGATCACCAAAAAAAAAAGATCAAATGAAATCAGACTTTATTTATATAGCGCCTTTCATGCAAAATTGCAATACAGAGTGCTTAACAATATAATGATAATACAACAATACAATGAAAATACAACAATACAGTAAAAGTAAACGGTCATATAAGGAAATTATTAGTATAAGAAATAAGAGACGTGGTAGAACACAGACACCAGTGTAGCACAGTAGAAGAGGGTCGAAAATACGATGGATTAAGAATGCTAAGCTAAAAAGGTACGTCTCAACATGTCTTTTTAAGGTGTTTACAGATTGTGACACCCTCAGTAGGCTACTCCAGAGGAGGCAAGGATCATAGACACTAAATGCCACCTCCCTGTAGTTCTTTGTCCTCATCCAGGGAACAACTAAAAGAGGCCAGCGCCAGAGGACCTGGTCCAGAGGGAGCATACATACATTTAAAGTATGTCTGACAAGTATTCAGTGACCAGAAACCTCCGAGCTGCTGTGGAAGTCCACCAAGAACAGGGTTCAACAGAGGACGTCAAAAACACAAAGGCAGTGCCCCGCGGTGGTGTAGCGGTCTAAGCACTGGCCACTAGTGCAAGCTGCCCACCGGGGACTGGGATCGAATCCCAGCTCGCCAGATCCGGATATGGCTGGGGCACACACGGGGAGCGGCATATTGGGCGGCCGCTCCCGAGGGCGGTATAGGAGTATTTCCGGACAAGGATCCGTCGCGCTACACCGCCCCCTGGGTGCCGGAATAACGGTGCTGGGCTCGAGGAGCCAGTCAGCTAGTCTGCCTGGCGGCCTCCTCTGGGACTGCCGGCCACGGGGTCGTGCGGCGGATCCTTCGCAATAGGCAGGGGATAATTGGATGCTAGGTTGGGTTCAATTGGCTACCAAATTGGGTGAAAAAGGGATAAAATCTGAAAAAAAATAAAAATAAAAATAAAAAACACAAAGGCAGAGGGAAATCCAGTTTCCTGTTTCTCTCTATTGCGTCCACCTCGAAGGCCACAGACCTTCTGAGGATGTGTGTCAGTATCAGTACAGACAGACTGGCCATGTCCACAACTAACAACAGACATTGGTCAAGTTGCAGACCCATTTGAGGACGTAAGTACTGAACTGAACTGTTACTGTTTGTGTCAGAGTGAGACCTAGTGTATAAGTAATTTTTTCTGAGTGGGGCATATTTTTGACAGGAAGAGACAGTAGAGCTTTTTGACAGGAAGGATGGGTGAGAGAGAGAAGGGGTGACATGCATGTCTGCGGCCGGCATCGGATCGGGACTACAAGGTTGACACTTAACTGTGTTACACCACCTAAGCGCCCCCAGACCTATTGTATATGGAGGATGTTTGTAATATGTAAACATGCTCATAGTATTCAGAAGGGACCCTCAAAGATCCCTCCTATTATTAAAACACAACGTAGGCCATTCAGTACAAGACATAACTTCACCATAAACTCCAGACCTACTGAGTTTATGCCGAAGTTCAGACCTATTGAGTTTATGGTGAAGTTATGTCTTGAGGTATTAAGCCGATGCCTTTATCCAAAGCGACTTACAACAAAGACATTTGAGTAAGTGAATCATCTATCCATCAGGCATAGCTGGAGAAAGTTGGTAGATTTGTTGAAAACAGAATCACCATGCAAAGCAAAAACTGTGGTTGAATGATTATATCAGTACCCATCTACAGTGGCAGTTTCCATCAGAGTGTGAGTGGATACTTCAGTGTGCTCAGTAAACAAAACAAACTCCTCACTGAGAGATCATGCAGCGGAGTAATCAGAGGTAAATCCATACACACACACACACACACACACACACACACACACACACACACACACACACACACACACACACACTTCAGTTCCCTACTCTCTCACTGTAATTAGCACAACAGTACCTCTCTCACAGTAGAGAAAAAGACGAGACGAATGCAGAAACTGAAGTGGCCACTCGAAAACCTATTTTCCCTCTTGAGAATCAATTTCTAACGGATAATCTGAACTGGCAACGTGATCTGAACTGGCAACATGCCACACTCTTGTATATCCATTTGTCATTGGACGTGCAGGAGTAAATCAGTTAATAGATAAGCTAATGTTTTAGCCAGTCACTTCCTATATGAGCGTGAACATGAGCGGAGCCATGTGTTGCTCATGTTATGGCAATAAATAAACGACATTTCTCCACTCTGGACACAAACACGCTGATCAACTTATCGTTAATCACATAGGAAAAAGTGACCCCGACTTTGCACAACATGGTAGGCCTAATGTCTTAATCGTAACTATTGACAACATGTTGGGGAAAAAATACAGAATTGTTTATAATTGTTGTTGATCAATAAGCGTGCTAGGACACCATAATGAAACTACTATGAAAGAGAGAAAACACTACTGTATGTGGACAGCTTGTTCAATATGACAGCTAAATACAGAGCAGTACTTTCCTCACTCATTTTACATAAAACTTTCATTTTTGGCATTTAGCAGACGCCTTTATCCTAAGCGACCTACAACAAATGCAATGAATCATCTATCCATCAGTCATCGCAAGAAAAGTAATCTCTGTTCGGGCTAGGGGTCAATTGACCAGGGGTCATTGGCAGGTATAAAGCTAGAAGAAGGACGTTTTGAGGTTTTTGTTGTTGTTAATGTACAGTAGAGAAACTGAACAGGGGGTTTCAGGAGGGACAGTTAAGGTGTAGCCGTTTAATGGGCCTCAAAGGCCGCACAATAACCGCTGCAAAACTGGGGACTGGAAAGCGACTAAAATCATCCTCATCATAATCAGAATTATGAATCCCTATTGAACCCTCCATTTTTAAATGCTGTGTTAAGCCTTTTCCAATACGATAATGGATTAGGCTCTCGACAAATCTCTGTTGATGATATTACAGTTGCACACAAAACCTCACCTCTTGAATCTTCCCCCTGATTAAAGTCAACATTAAAGTCAAGTTTCTGTGAAAGAGAGAGGGGTGTTACAAAATGATCTACAGCCACCGAACTGGTCTATTTCCAGGATTCCAGGATTCCAGGGTAAAATACAAGGGAAGGACAGACAGGTGAGGGTGAGTTGTGGTAGCAGAGGATTTGGGGGTGAGACAGGGAGGGCTGGCGATCGATCCTGTCTGGAGAGATGGGGGGGAGGGGGGGGGAGAGAGAGGGAGAGGGAGAGGGAGAGAGAGAGAGAGAGAGAGAGAGAGAGGGACAGAGAGGGAGAGAGAGAGAGAGAGAGAGAGAGAGAGAGAGAGAGAGAGAGAGAGAGAGAGAGAGAGAGAGAGAGAGAGAGAAGCAGAGCAGCAGCGGTGGCAGGTCCCACACTTATGATGCGCCAGGAAGTGTTTGAGATTCACTCCAACAGCACCGTCTGGTTCTTAATGTGATTGAAATGCAGGAGAGGGAGAGTTGGCCGAGGGGGGGGGGGGGGGGGGGGGGTGAGGGTGGGGGCAGACAAAAAGGTTGAGAGAGAATTGATTGGGAGTGGGTGCCTGGGGGGGGTGGAGAAGGAGGGAGACAGTCAGGCAGGCAGACGGACAGACAGACGGGCAGGGAGGCAGGCAAGGAAGACAGGCACAGACAGACAGGATGACAGGAAGGGGGAGTGTTGTAGACAGACAGAGACACAAGGACAGGCATCCAATCAGTCAGACGTATATGGACATTTAGACAGGCAAGTAGACGGACAGACAGAATAAACAGGATGATCATGCAGATTAGCAGACAGGGACAACACGCACACAAACATGCACGCACACCCGCACACACTCAGACGGACAGGCAGGCAGGCAAACAGTCAGTCTGTGAGTGGTTGGCAGGCAGACAGCCGAGGCTGGTTGGCAGGCAGGCCGGCCGGCAGAGCGGCCCAGGCTAGTCCCAGGCTCCCAGCTGGCAGACATCCAGCAGGACAGGCCGGCCCAGCCTCTCCCAGCCTCTCCCAGCCTCCTCCAACCTGGCTCAAGTGTTCCAGCCTCTCCCAGCCTTCAGTCTCCCAGCCTCCACCCAGCCCCCCTCAAGTCTCCCAGCCTCCCCCAGCCCCCCTCAAGTCTCCCAGCCTCCCCCCAGCCCCCCTTCAGTCTCCCAGCCTCCCCCCAGCCCCCCTCAAGTCTCCCAGCCTCCCCCAGCCCCCCTCAAGTCTCCCAGCCTCCCCCAGCCCCCCTCAAGTCTCCCAGCCTCTCCCAGCCTCCCCCCAGCCCCCCTCAAGTCTCCCAGCCTCTCCTAGCATTCAGTCTCCCAGCCTCTCACAGCCTCCCCCCAGCCCCCCGCAAGTCTCCCAGCCTCCCCCCAGCCCCCCGCAAGCCTCCCAGCCTCCCCCCAGCCCCCCTCAAGTCTCCCAGCCTCCCCCCAGCCCCCCTCAAGTCTCCCAGCCTCCCCCCAGCCCCCCTCAAGCCTCCCAGCCTCCCCCCAGCCCCCCTCAAGCCTCCCAGCCTCCCCCCAGCCCCCCTCAAGCCTCCCAGCCCCTGAGCCCCTCAGCCCGGCTCATAATTATTCTGTCGGCCCCGTCTGAAACCCAGGGACTCTCTCTGCTCCATTACTCACACGCTGCCAGAGACTCTGCAGAGAGGCTCCCGAGACGCACCGAGCTCCAGCCATGCACATTACCTCTTTCTTTCTGTCTGTTTCCCCCTCACCACACACACACACACACACACACACACACTTCAAGCAACCCCCCCCCCCCCACACACACATATCTCAATCCCCCCCCCCCACACACACACACACACAGCCCTCTCAACCCCCCCTCCACACACACACTCCTCTCAATCCCTCCCCCCCCACACACACACACCTCAAGCCCCCCACCCCACACACCCCCCTCTCAACCACCCCCACAAACACACACACACATTCACTCCTCTCCACCCCCTCCATCCACACACACACACACAAACACACACACACAAATGTCCAATACCGAAGCCAGTTTTATCTCATCTCAATTCAGTACAAAGCGTTTGAAGCCAGAATAATCACGATCAAGGACAACATGCTTTAAAGGCTCTAGACAAATGTGTGCTATTTCTTTCATAATGGGAAAAAAAACATTTGCGATTCAGATATTCAGCTCAGAACAGATTCTCAACCAATATAGGTCACGTTGATCTATCGCAAACTGAATATGTTGCATAGGGCCGCTGTTGGCCATTTGGATGCCCCAAAAGTAGAACATTTTGTTGACGGGCGGGGGGAAGGGGGATTTGGGTGGGGGGGGGGGGTGGGAGGGATCTCTTGCTACATGCTAGCAATAATGGTAGTCTAATAATGGTCTAATGGTGTCTACAGTAGTTGTGCTTCGCCTTAAATTAAAATAATTCATCACTATGATTATTATGATGATCATTAGGCTGTTTTGGTGCTCCCTCCGGGACGCGCGTGCTCGTAACTGCAGCCCTGATGGTTACATCCCAGATGAAAGCGATGTGGGTGTCTAACCTCAGTCAGATCAAACTCCATTCACAGTATGGGGTGAAAAACATCACATACCCAACCGACTGGAGGGCTCCGCTTGGGTGAACTGCAATAAGCATCATCGCATTCACTAGTCTCTTGAAAAGACGCCTGGGAATGTCGGTAATATGACAGCCACCCCCACCACACACACACACACACACACACACACACACACACACACACACAGCCCCCACTTCCCACTGCTTCCCCAACGTGTTACATTGTCAACCGCGACCCCCCCCCCCCCCCCTAGGTCGACCTGCTGCCTTGCCTGAAGAGATTTATTCCGATTCAGTAATTTACTCGGCAATCAGGGTCTTAATGCAGGTCGCACACAGCAGAACGCAAGACATCTGCAGCCAGGAGTAAATCTTCAGACGTGGACGTCCAGAAGCAGCAATTTAGAGGATTAAACATGGCCGCCGTACACGACAGGACTCTGGCCTGCAGCTGGCCTAGGCCTTCGCTAGAACAGTGCCATATGCTGTGGGTTGAGGGATAGACTGGAGAACGGGCCGTGTCAATGTCCAACGCATAAATCTGACTAAACCATGCTAGCTACAGTACCAGTGTTGGGGGACGAGAGATTTATAGGGCAGGTGTTGTACTGTACTGTACTGTGTGTCTTGGGTTCAAGTCAAGTTGAGACAGCAAGCTGTGAGTAGCTAATATACTGTACTGAAGTTGGCGTAGTCTATATAAAAGAAGGGAAAAAAAAGAAGAAAAAAAAGTTGATGGACCGAAAAGGTGAGATTTAAGAGCGGCTTGTTTTATTGGGTGCTTGCAGGATTCGGGGGGCGGACGTCTTGGGCTGTGGACTCATAACTTTGGTTACATAACCATCTTGACGAGCCAAGCCTGACCTTTCGATGCACTTCAGGTAAGCACTAAATGTGTTGGTGTTCTAGCTGTAGGTTTCGAAAGCAATAAAACAATTACTGAAATCATCATTTGATGAGCGACTCCATTACACATTAGCTCACTCTCATCGCTCACAGGTACGAGACACGGGGGGAGGGGGCGTGTGGTGGTGGGGGTCAGGGGTCACATCCTGAAACATCAGCAGAAGATTGAGAATGGGGATGTAGCTCAGTGGTAGAGCACATGCTTTATGTGTATGAGGCCTTGGGTTCAATCCCAGGCATCTCCTGTGTCTGCCTCATTTACTGCATTGCGTTGTCTGGTACTTGTACTCTGCAATGACAGTAGAGTTTAATCTAATCTAAAAAGAAGACTTTGTGTTGGCTTCCTTTCCTAATGCTGCAGTGTTGCAAGTCACAACACAATATAAGACAGACTGCACTCTGCTGTATGGAAGACCTGGACTACACTGGTTTGTCAAGCAGCAGCGCCACCTACTGTTGCATTTTCCTAGTGTAAATTGGCAATAATGACACGGATGACAAATGCTTTGCATGGTGATTCCGACTCTGCCCATGGTTTTAAACGAATGTACCAATGTGTACAATGTCACATCTTTCACATTTACAATGTCATCTACATACTCATAGTATTCCGACATAAGAATGTTGCTGAGTGACTGGTACAGAACCTCAAGCCATTTCCACCTGTCACACTGTCCACTGCTCAAGTTCTACTGAAATGTGATTACATGGAATTACATGAAAGGGTAATTTCTTATGAGCACAGTGCGATAACTCTAGCTTCCAGGATAAGGAGAGTAAACATTTTAAAGTCTATGAGTAGTCCTACCAAAAATATATATATAATTATCTATCTCATAAAGAGAGACATGCAGACACTTACCAACTTCCAGTTGTGGCTGCTTCCGAAACATTTTGTTGACTGTGGGCACTTATCCCTTTCATTGAGATGACTTGTTTTGACCAAAAATGTCAGTGGAAATTACTGAAAAGGGACGTATTATGTACATTGCTGCATGTCGAAGAGGAGAGAGCTATTCACACTCAAACCAAAATGGAGTTGGAGAATGAGGAACAGGTGAGGCAATCAGTCACTGATTGAGTGTGGGTTTGTGTGTGTGAGTGAGGGAGCAATTTAGTCAAGCAGCACTTTGGCTGCATGTCAAAGAAGCTAGTCTAAAGCTAAATTCCCCCCCCCCCCGTTTCCTGTCTTTCATAAACACAAGAGTACACTGGGCTTTCACACCGGCAGTTCCGAACGCCGGTTCGCGTTCGCGTGCCGAAACCTCCGAACGTTGGCGCTGTCTGGCGAACGAGCCACGAACGATACACTGGTATGAACGCGGGCTCGTTCGCCAGACAGCGCCAACGTTCGGAGGTTTCGGCACGCGAACGCGAACCGGCGTTCGGAACTGCCGGTGTGAAAGAGACCTGACAGACACACGTGTACGTAGTGGTGTGTGTTAATCCTTGGCCCCGTCGTGTCTTCAGGGTTTCCCCATACATGAAATACTAATCAATACAAGCACAGAGATGATGGACACAGACAATGCATAAAAGGTTGTTTTTATTTAGTTGACTTTAAAATGGATATTTCTCTTTTGATTCATTAAAAAAAGATAACAAAGCATCACGTTTTGCACTTCATCTCATCTCCCACAGTAGGGATTGGGGAGAAGAATGAAGACGTTTGGAAATGACAGTATAGGCACAGTTTACAATTCAAATGATACATGCTGGAATAGTCGGAGCAAATTATATACAGCAAAGAGTTTATTCTCACGCCAACACATGCTTAGGACTTTTGTGGTGCGAGAACTGGAAAGTTATTCAAGCGAATAGTCTCAGATGGAAACACTATGATCCTGTAGAAGTCTCCTCTGTTTAAGTAATACATCATGATTTCTCGCTATTTACAACAACAACAAAACAACAACGTAAAGTCGACTAGATAAGGCGATTAAGTCAGTTCCCAAAAATTGTGTGTAAATCCATTTGAAATAAATTAAAACCTTGAAAGGAGAGAGAGAGTAGATTAACAAAACAAGTCAATTAAGGAATGAATAATCTCATTAAAGTCCTGAAACAAATTGACACAGAAGGCATTTTTTACAGCGCTTGTTCTTACTTATTAAATCGTTGTTCATTTATGGTTTACGAGAACACTGAGCCGTATAGATTGGAAAAACCACTTATTTATTGATGAAATAACTACAAAAATAAATTAGAAATGGACAGCTGTATTAGTATTTCAATGAGTACCTGATTTCCCCCCCCCTCTCTCTCTCTCTCTCTCTCTCTCTCTCTCTCTCTCACCTAAGTTTGATACCTTTGCATAACTCACAGAAAGTGTGGACTTTCCATTAAAAGCGGTCACAGTTATTGATTCTGTCAATTCATAACACAAGTCCTGATACCATCTCCTTGGACAGGGGTGCAGAATTCTACCCTGCAGAATTCCCACACACACCCTAGCGCCAAACAACAAACTGGATATTCTACACAAATAAAGGACACTTTTTTCCGTTTATATACATAACACTTTTGTACAGTCTTCTTGCATTTTTCTCTTGCAAATGTGAAAGCGCTTCCACTAGAAACAAAAACAAAAGTGAGAAAAAGGGAAAAAAAATCATTCTCAGGTGATTTAACTGAAGTGGGTCAGTGAATCCGAACCTTTGATTGAGCGTTAGGTTGCACTCCATTAAAAAGGAACTTGCTGTGTTCTATTGACTTTGAATCAAAACAGGTATTTAGCTGTTTAAGAAAACCTGCTTTCTCTTACAATGTTTTGGATAATACTAGACCTGTACAAGACAAATGGCCACCTCCCCACAGCATCACCCAGGCAACCATGGCAGTAAAAGTATTAGCTAGGTGGACGCTAGCATCCTCAGAGTGAGTGATTCTACTCATTTTCTCCCAAACAGACTCCAGACAGTGTCCCAGTCCCACAGTGTTTCGATTTTTGATAATAAGCAATTGTCATCTCTCTCTACGTCCTCCCCTGGTTATTCCAACGGCGAAAAACAAACCAGAGCAAAAGAATAATCCCAACTAAAATCCAATAGTTGAAGAGGCAGTAAAGTGTTCAGACATCAAGTCTCTGTCAATGTGACATGGTCTCTAACAGGCCCCATCCAGTCCATCCACCTAACGATGGATCGATTCATCCACCCTCCTGCATCCCATACTGCCTACAGCTTATTCCTGGCCAGTACCCCAGTCCCGCCACAGTGGGGCGCTGTGCTGCCCTTAGCCTGACCCACGGCGGTGTAAACTAAAGACAGTTTTGCAGCCTCCCAGGGCCGCTGGCTGGACCGCCTGCAGACTGGAGGCCGGGGGTCTAGGGGAGAGGTGGAGAAGGCCGAGGCCGGGACCGGAGCCTGGGGCTAGAGTAGTGTCAGTGGCCCAGCGGCGTGGGGGGGGGGGAGTGGGGTCACTTTGGCCCTTTGGTGGGGGTCTCTGTCTCTGTGGACTGGCGTCCGTCGTTCCAGGCGCGGCGGGTGTCCTGGAGGGCCTGGGTCCGCTGCTGGTCCACCACCACGTAGTCCACACGCTCGTCTGACACGGCCAGGCCGGTCCCGTTGCTCTTCTTCTGGACGGGAGGAACACACACACACACACACACACACACACAAACACACACACACGTACACAGATACACAGATACACACACACACACACACACACACACACACGTACACAGATACACACACACACACACACACACACGTCAGTAAGGCAAGCGGTGGCATCACAGGCGCTATAGAAGGTCTCTGCCTGTTCACAGCAGCAAACACGCAACCAACAACAAAGCGCCACTTCATCTAAAACACTTTGACGTGCTACTTTCGGGAAATGTCTTGTTGTGAGTTCTTGCATTTGATCCTAACAACAGCGTTAGTAGACGCCGTCCTGTGTACTCCCCAGGTGTGTGTGTGGGCGTGTCCTACCTTGCGCGGAGGGGTGGACTTGCTGGGGTCCAGGTCCAGATCCAGGTACTCCACCTGCTTGTCTCCTTTGGGCTTCGCCATGGGGCTGCTGCCCCCCCCGTCCCCCGTCATGGGCGCGCCCAGCTTCACACTCTGACCAACCAGAGGGGAGAGAGGAGGGTTACCATGGTGACCAGGGGAGGTCAGGAAGGGTAAAAAAAAAAGTACCACACACACACACACACACACACTCATAGTTGCATGAGGCAATGTTAATGCTAAACTACAAATAGGCAGAAGGAGGAGTAGTGGAACTACGATGGGGACAACAACACTAGGACAGACGCTGTTCACAGCAACCCAATCATGTTTGTCCAGGACACGGCAAGTCACTTCAGCAGGCACCACTGAGGTACCCACCCTATACTCTTAGTGGGGTTGTAGGACCAATTAACACCCCCAACCCAGAAGGGAACCATGCAACCAACAAGACCAGGTCCAGGCTGGTGGAGGCTTTTAATCTGGCAACTCCAGGTTCTCTAACCTGGCAACCCTGCTCACCTCCTCAATGGAGTCAAGGCCCTCCATCTCCCTCTTTACAGGGGTGATGGGGACAGTGCAGTAGAAGGACTCCTCTCTACAGGGAGGGAAGGAGAGGAGGGGGAGGAGGAGGAGGAGGAGAGAGGAGGGGGAGAGGATGTGGGGGAAGAAGAGGAGGATGGAAAGGAGGAGGAGAGGAAAGGAGGAGAGAGGAGAGAGGAGGGGGAGAGGATGTGGGGGAAGGAGAGTAGGATGGAGAGGGAAGGAGAGGAGAGGAGGAGGAGGAGAAGTGGAGGGATGGGAAACGAGAGGAGGAGGAATAGAAAAGGGAAGGAAGGTCAGAAACAACAAAAGAAAAACTGCAGGAGGAGAAAGGAACACATGAACGATAAAGGAACAGAAAGTAAACGTTGTGTCGAGGCAAAGAAAAGATCAAAGGAAAGAACAATGTCAAGAAGGCAACACAAGACTAGTAAAACAACTCTGCACACACACACATACTGTGCAGGTAAGAACCCCTTTTGTTGATGTTTATGGTGCAACATTTTCATTCTGGATCTGTATTCGTGTTAATAATGTTATGTTTATTGATAGCAATTTACAGTAGGTAAAGGCAAAACACAACTTCTCCAACAACGATATCATTGCTACAAAACATGCTTCTGTGTCCAGTTTGTCTATTAGTTGCGATGATGCCCAGACAGTAGACTAACTGTCAAGTGTTTAAGCAATGAATAGTGTGTTTCTATGTAGGCTATAGTCAGTCCCCATAGTGACCAATGGTTTCTAATCTTCAGTTGTCCCCTGTATATACACGTGTTTACACTTAAACAGACCAGCCAACAAAAAGGGTCCTTGAATGAGAACAAAATAAGGGATATCGATCGAAGGGAAACAACATGGGTGAAATTAAAGGATTTTTCACCAGACAGAAAAAAACCTGAGGGAGGAGAAAGAGCGAAAGAAAAAGAGAAGCAGGATGAGGAGAAGCCGGAGAAGAACTAAACAAAGGTGAAGAGGCGGAGTCCTTCAGCGGCAACCATTGATTTGTCTGTTTCGAACGTGAGGGGTCGGAGGGTTCGTTTTTGTTTGATTTGTTTATTAGCGTCTTGCTTAGCCTTTAATCGTGCTAATCAGCCACGGTGACTGGCTAGTACTGGCAGTGAGAGACTAGAGACTGAGAGACTAGAGTCTTCTCCGAATACTGTCACAGCAAGAATCGATGGAAGACTTCATCCTCATGAAGCTTTTCACAACACACTGTATCACTGAGTGAATTATTATACTTTGAATTATAACAGGAAAAACGTACAGATGCTGACATTAAAGCTGCTGTAATTTTAGCCGTAAAAAAGTCAAATAAATTACATTGATTGGCAAGTTTGTGGGACATTATTGATTTTAACAATTTAATAAAAAAAATGTAATAATAGGTAACATGAGTGTATAATCTGAGAAGACTGGTGTTACATACGGGTTCGTCTGCATTAGAGAGCATGGCTACATAATTCTCCTCACAGTCCTCTGAGTCAGTGCTGGAGGTGGTGCTATGCACTGACTGGGGTCTCGGAGGCATGGGGAACCTGGAAGGACTGAGCAGCATCCACAACGTTTACACACTGGTTCTCTCACTTAGACACACACACACACACACACACACACCCTCAATAACACACACACTATCAATAACACACACACTATCAATAGCACACACACACCCTCAATAACACACACACACACTATCAATAACACACATACACTCACACACACACACTATCAATAACACACACAAGCACACACTATCAAAAACATACACACACTATGAATAACATACACACATGCACACACACTAACACACACACACACACACACTATCAATAACACACACACACACACACACACACAGACACACAATACCAATAACATACCCACGTACACACAGGCACAAACACAGGCACTCACGCATGAACACACAAACACACACTGTAAAAATCAACAGCATTGTCACACTGTGGCCAGCAGAGCACCCTGCATCCTAAACAGTACTGAAACAAAAGCTCATATCAGAGCGGAGCCAACAGAGCGGATCCAACCCTCCTTGAGGACACATTTCAAACACACACTACCACTCTGACATGTTATGAAGTGACTACAGAAATGCATGTAGGGTTAGTGTTCTGTTCTACCATCCTAAACCATCTAGCGCCCGGTGACCACTTGTAATAGAGGTAAAACGGTGAGAGGTCAAGGGTGACGGACACTTACTCCCGAGCAAATGACCTGGTGACCGGCGAGCGGACGGGCGCGCAGGGCTCCTCCCACTCCGGCAGGGGCTTGATCTCCAGGGGGGCGGGTTTAGCTGCAGGGAAGGGGCGGAGACACACACCTGTCAATCACTCATCAGGTCACCACACAAGACATGACATCATTTATTATGTTCTTTTTTTTTTTGCTATTTTAAAAATAATTTTGGCGTATATATTGTTGTGTTTATGTCCTATGCTCCAATCTTACCAAGTCAATTTCCTGTATACTTATATACTTATGGTAAAAGGTGGTGTAGGGCAGGCTCTTGGCCAACAGAGGGCACTGTGAGCCTCAAACAGCAGCTTCCTCATACAAGACTCAAGTGATGGTCAACTCCTACAGAGCACGGCCAGCTCAAGATTCCTTCGCTTGTTATTGTTTGTCCGTTGAGATAAACAGCATAACAGAGTTGGGTCTAATTCCATTTCAGCGTCCTCAGGTCACGCGAGGAGACTAGTGGTCAGGTCTAGCCTAACTGGCAACTCTGCTGCCATACCCAGGAACGCTCGCTTACAGCTGATCCCTGCAAATTCCATTTAATAGTCCAACGTTCCAGCACGGTTAAACAGAGCCCAATCTGGGAACCCGCTGTGGGATACTAATTTAGCACCTCGACTCCATCAGCCTGGCTTGAACGAACACACACACACACACACACACACACACACACACATCTGGTGCTGCCTAGAGTAGCGCATTTTACAGAACACGACAGGCCTTTTACTATCTAACCACACACCAACAGTTCATGCAAAATGGGAACAAATATTGGGAGTACAACATTAAAATAGAAAGTAAAAACACGTTGCATCCTTCCCGAGCAATTACATATCATCAGAAACACAATTCAACAGTCAATTACTGTACACAGTGAAGAACATGCCGATAGGTGTTAAAAGTACAACATTGAATGGGTTAGAACAGGTCATCACTGACGGGTGTGTGTGTGTGTGTGTGTGTGTGTGTGTGTGTGTGTGTGTGCGCGCGTGTGTGCGCGCGTATACATGTGTAAACTTGTGTGAAATGGGATAGTTGTCCTAGAAAACACACACGTCCATGAGATACAATCATTCTTCAATTTCCTGGTGAGACCTTGCAGGACCCCCCCCCCCCCAACCCCCTCTAGATAGCCACTTCTAGGCCTCTAGATAGCGAGAGAATGTTACCATGGTGATAATTAAAAAATGTGTTTGGCGAACACACTGGTAAAAAAACAAAAAACACCACATCAGAACAGAAGAGGATACCACAAATCACGTTAGTTGATTGGATGAGAGAGGACACACTCACACACTAGAAAGGGAGAACACCTGACGATGAAGAGGGAGTGGTGTGGTGGGAATGTCGGCTCACTGCTTCCCTAAGGTCTGTTGTGTTAGCTTCAGAAAGGTCAAGGGTCAAAACGTCACCCTCAGGGACAGATCTAGGGTCAGTTCACCTCCCCCAATCACTCCTTGATCATCAAGGGGGGGAAACTCAACACTGACCTTAGATCTGTGTCTAGCGGCAACACCGTCCGGCTCCAATGTTTACAACTACTTATGACACCAGAATAGGTTCGTTAAGGCCACCAACCCCTAGTTTGACCTCCCATGATGCATTTGGACATCTGAGACAGAACTGCACCGAGCTTGACCAACAGACCGGAACCAGAGGCTACTACAGCATCCCACAATGCACCACTTCTAGCATGCGTTGAGTTGAGGATCAGTTTAAGTCAGACAACATGAGAGAGACAGAGAGAAAGAATGAGAGAAGTTAGTTTCAGAGACAAGATGGCGTCGTTTTGGTAGTACCTACCCTTACGTCGTCTTGGGAATTCACCTACGGTTTGAGAGTCGGTGCGCTCTAAACAGACTCCCTTTGCTCTTATTATTTTAGGACTCTGACCTGATTGGTGAAAGAAGACTTGGCTCATTAAGGATTCTAAACGATTACATCATCAATGTGTCCCTATTTGAACCCTGCCATGCAAAAGCGGAATGACAGGAATTGGCTGAGCAACCACCCTTTGATTTCCCCCCCGCCCCTGCAAGAAGCTGTAAATATACCAGCTGTGTAGAGACACAGTCATCACCATGGCAATGGCGGACCATTCGCATCCCGTCATGCATTTCACTGACTCCATGCAACATGGCTACCCACACAAAAAGTCGGACGGGCAACAACGCATGCACCAGTATGAGCTAGGAAGTACATAGAGAAGGAAGATCCCCTTTGAGCGCAAACACATCTAAAAACCAGCAGGAGACCTTGGTAAATTACACCTTTGTGAGCAGATTGAAGCCAAAGCTACAGTCATCAGTAACCTAATAACAGAATACACCCCCCCGCCCCCCCCCCCCCTCCCACAAAACGTCAAACACTGTGCACCCCCCAAGCTTCACCAGGACACACATTTGCAATACAATTACAAGTCATAACAAAGCGGAGGACTGTGAGAACAGACAGACAGGATGACACTCTTATTGGCCTCGACCACAGATGTGTCAGCCTTTTACGAGACGACAGCCACTAAGAACCAAGCCAGCCAGAGAGACTGGAGCCTCAGAGATACAGACAGGGCAGGGCCGCAGTATAGGCTGTTCCCGAGATAGAGAGATAGAGAGATAGAGAGAGAGAGAGAGAGAGAGAGAGAAGTAGCACATTCAAAATGGCTTAACGGCCACAGCATATATACACAGGCGGGAATGGGAGTGGTCCCAAACTCAGCCGATAGCAGCGGTGGTTAGATGGAGAGATTGCAGTGAGTGAGAAGAGGACAGTGTGTGCGTGGCCCATGGTTATGGAACATTATCCCTTTTGTCACTATAAGAGTCTCAACTAAGGCTAGCTTAGCTCACCTAAAGCTAGCTGACCTAAGACTAAAGCTAGCTCACCTAAGACTAAAGCTAGCTCAACTAAGAGTAAAGCTAGCTCACCTGAAGCTAGTTCACTCAGAGATTTTTGTACTGAAGCGCTGTACATTTTACATTCATCAGGGGGGGTGGAAGTGGACAGTAACTGAAGTCGAGGCCACTGGAATAAAACGAGCGAGTCCTTCTAGATGAAAATGTCATTGATCTGAGTAATAGAGACCTAAGCATGAACAGAGGGGGGTGGCGAATGTCTCGAACAATCTCCTTTATCCAGTTCCTCCTCCCCTCTCTCTCTCCCCCTCTCCGGGCACTGACAGTGACTATAGCGTCCTCAGCTTTGGGTCTGCCTGTGTGCGATAGTCAAATCCTCCTCTCTCCCGATTGAAATTCCCCCTCTCCTAGGTCTGAAGGGGTAGAGGGATTGTGTCTCCATCAAAGAGGTCCTTTCAGAGAGGAGGGACAATGGGGACAGAGGTGACTGTTCTGGGCTCCGGGTGCTCGGCGCCCCCCCCACCACCACCACCACCAACCAATGTCCCCCCCCCAAAAAGGCCTCCCAAGCCCCGGGACAAAAGTCTCTTTGACTAGGGTGTTACATGGTAGCCGGGGAGGATAAAAGAGCAGGCTGAGAGGAGAGATGGTCTGGGGGAAGGACAGGGGTAGGAGGAGGGAGACTCTGGGGAGGAGGGAGTATGACCTACTCCCTCTGATCCTCTACCATCGTTTCAAATGACAATTCTACTTAAAAGTCATATGAACGAAAAGGTGAACAGTGTTGTTCCGTAACCATGAGCCAGCACCTACATAGCAGTGAGCCAGAGCTGAATGTCAGACAGAGAAGGTTAGAGGAGATAGATTAGGGGGATGTAGCAGAGAGGCTGAACGAACAAATCAGGTAAAGTAAGATAAAACGTACATATACCCACTACCCAGACATAAACAAGCTCACTCGCTCTCTCCTCCTCACATACCAACCTACCCCTATTACACACACACACACTGCACAGTGCACACAGACACCACCCCACACATATAGACACTCACACCCACAAACACACTCACACACACACTCACTTACACCCCCCCCCCACCACACACCCCCCACACACACAAACTCACCCCCCCCCCCCCACCCACCCACACCCTCCTCCTCTCTCACCTTTGCGGTCCGGTTTGAGGTTGCGGTCCACGGGCGGGGGCTGGCAGTCGAGCATGGGCCTGCGCGGGGGGGTCTTGGGGCTGGAGCGAAACCCCATGTGGGCCGGCGGGGGCACCTGCTTGCCCAGGGAGGAGAACTCCCCGGTGCCCGGCGTCATGGGAACGTAGTTGGGCTCCTGGATGGGCTCCGTCAGGCTGCCGGAGCGGTGGTGGTGGTGGTGGTGGTGGTGGGAGGGGGAGTTGGCGCTCATGGGGACGTAGTTCTGGTCCACCTCCTCCGTCGACTGGCTGCCCACCGGCATCATGCCTTTGTTTTTCTGGGTGGGGGGGACACGCACACGTATGCAGGCGCACACATACACACAGGCACACAGGCACACACACACAGGCATAGGCACACCCGCACAGGCACACCCACACAGGCACGTACACACACACACACACACACACACACAAAGACACGGAGAGGTCAGCTTATCTCATTGTGGCCCACACCTTGAAAATAATACTTATCCTAGACTCATAAGACTCATAACACTAAAAAGCGATGAGATCAGTATCCATTATTTTTTTTAAAAGAAGAGAAAAAAAGAAAAGGAAATTCCTAAATGTCTGGTCATTGATTCATGTGAGCTTTCCCTGGTCAGCAGACAAAAAGATACAGAAAACGTACAAAGTAGTTATTGAAGCTCATGCTCTCTGTGAAGTCGAAGGAGCAGCTTTTGTCTGAGGGGAACGACCTGGGAATGTCGTAGCAGTCTTGGGATCCAAAATCTGAAACACACACACATTCAAAACACACTTAATATCACACACATTCAAAAACACACAGTATGTACAGTATGGTGCATTATTGTTGTTGTTGTTGTAGTGAGTCTGGGCATAATGCATCCAGGCTAATGCACTTCACTTAGAGCCGCGAGGCGCCAGGGTGGAGTAAGACTTGAAAGGTCTTCACACTCTTAAGTCGGGATGTGTGTGTGTGTGTGTGTGTGTGTGTGTGTGTGGCTGGTGAGTTGCGCATCATTTAGGCCTAGAGGCTAATTCACTGGTATGCGTGTGTGTGTGTGTGTGTGTGTGTGTGTGTGTGTGTGTGGTTTGAATGACACAGCAAAGAATCAAAGCAGAGAAAGTCCGTCCCTCCTCTAGATCCTAACAGATCATTGACGCCCCATGTAAGACGCTTCATCATCAGACAGTGACTGATCAGATAACTCTGTCTGATAATTCTGTCTCCCTTCTTCTGGATAAAAGAGAGAATTTGGGTCACAAACAAGCCCCTCTCTTCTTCATAGTGTGGCACTCCTAACGAGAGGGAGAGAGAGAGAAAGAGAGAGAGAGAGACTAGAGTCTACTGCTGGAATATTCTAGTGCTTGTTTGAGCTGGGCTCCAGCCCCAGTGGTTAAGTAATAGCTCTGGCTCTTTATCGCTCCATCTCCCATCCTAATGGACCTCCACACAGAAGCCACTCACATCATCAATCATGCAGATGCCGGGGAGAGACAACAGAGACAAGAGACCCATCCCCATACAAGGGAAATGAGCAGTTTTATACAGTGGAGTAGAGATGTGCTGCGCCTGGGCTGGGCTGGGGTCCACCATAGTTGCTGTAACAGTCGCTTGATAGGAGAATGTGAGACGGGGAGAAGAACTGAGCCAAAATAGTACGGTTTGGGTCGGCCCTGGAGTGTCGAATTTCCTGAATTGTTTGAATTCCCCCCCCGGGGTTCAATTAAGTACCAATCTATCTATCTATCTATCCATCCATCCATCTAGAACGTGGCTGGTATTAGGCGTGAAGCCAGGATATTTCTTTTGTGTCTAATAATGGCTCGATTTACAGGTTATGTAGGTTACAGGTTATGACCGTGATGTTGGGAGAATGTTGTATCTGTAACCTCAGATGCTATTTGGTTGTGTAAAACGATTGTCGAAAAGTAAATACCAGAGATACCATTGTTTTACCAACCAGGTACCACCAGAGGGCGCTGTGATGACTCCTGTCGTGTTTACATTCTGAGGCTATCAGAGAACAGCCCTGAGGTTGCAAGACACACAACTGTTTTCTAATAAACTCTCTGGGCCATGCGTGGTCTGTTTGCTTGGTAACTAAACACCACTAATGCACCAGATGTCCAGGCAGGCGGTCCTGTCAGTGAAAAGGTATAAGCTGTAGCTGTAATTAGCTATTCAGAAACACATCTGCTTGCTGAACATAGAGATAATTATCTCCTGACGCTTGCTAAGCAGAGGCCTGTGTTGGTTGTCCAGAGCCTGTACCACCCATATGCTGTGATGGGGGTTGTTTTTAGCCGCTACTGTAACACCCATGCATGCATCAGTCCCGGTCACTTAGCATCCTGATATATTAAGTATGAATGCATGCGACAGCTGTTTCAATAACCGATCCTATGTCACTTTGAAACTAGATGAGGCTGTGTGATGTCATAGTAGACCCTCAGCTCTCAAGTCATATTTTTCAAGATAACCGACAAAGACAACAAAGATAAGGAAGTTAGAAGAGACAACAACGCTAATTAAGCTAACGCCGCCCGGCCGTACCTTTCCTGTGGCGGGAGGAGTCGACGGAGCCGATGGTGTTGCTGCGCAGCGCCTTCCCCCCCGCGCTCGTCGGCACGCAGTAGTTCCCGTCCGTCTCCGACACCGAGCGCGGCACGCTGTAGGTGTCCGTGGGCGAGCGCTCGGCCGGCGGGGGCGGGGGTCCCGACGTGGAGCCCAGAGAAGGCTTGGGGGGCCGGGGAGGGGGCACCACCGCCACGTCCCCCCCTACACCGCCGCCGTCCGACCCCGGGCCCCGGGGCACCTGGTAGGTGCAGTTGCTGCCCGGCGTGGGGGGGATGTCGTAGCTCACAGACAGGTTCCTCATCATCGTCATCGTCTCCACCGAGGGCTTCCGCGAGGGCGTGTTGAAGACGTAGAGGTCGCCGCCGTCTCCGTCGGGGGGGACAGGCGGCGAGGAGGCCGACTTGGGGAGGAGCACGGTGTCCTGGGAGTAGCTCCGGGGGAGGTGGTAGAGGGAGGCGCAGTCGGCCGACAGGGAGGCGCCGCGGGAGGGGGGCGAGTCGTAGATGGAGGAGGCGGAGGCCGGGTGGGGGTGCGTGGCGAAGAAGCCGTTGACGGGGACATGCTTGCCCGAGGTGGAGGAGGTGGGGGTGCGGTGGGCCGGGACGTTGTCGTTCAGGTCCGTCTCCGACGAGGTCGACTTGGAGCACTCGGCGTGGGATCTGTGGGGAAACGACACGGAGACAGAAAACGTAAAACATCAGCTGACTGGATACAAAACAACTATCCACACACACACACACACACACACTCTCTCACACACACACTCACCCACACACTCTCACCCACACACTCTCACCCACACACACACACACACACACACACACACACACACACTCACATACTCACACACACACTCACATACTCACACACTCAAGTGAAAGTGGAGAGTTTATCACGCGGGTTAGTTTACTACATCAAGAGATCCAGAAGCAGCTACTGTACATCAAGAGGTGTCCGGTTACGTCAAAATACCACCGACGGACGATATTTCGGAGGTCTACTTGATCTCTGCGATCTCACTGAGTCGGGTGCGAGACAGAAGGATGGATGGGCCATCCGACTACAGGACCCCCGTAGGGTAAAACACACACCAAGACAACAGTGCTGTTTCACATGAGAGTGCATTCACACTACCCTTCACCTTCGGGAAGGGGGTTAGCTCTGGGTTAATGGAACGCATCACATCCAGGGGAGGTGCTGGTTTAGTCTGGTACATCAAGGGAGTTACCTGTGTTACGTGTGTTACGTGTGTGCGTGTGCGTGTGCGTGTGTGTGTGTGTGTGTTTGCGCGCCACTCCACACTAAGCAGGCTGCCGGCCACTCACAGACTGGCCTGCGGAGGGGGCGCGTACATACATGCGCATATGCATGTGTGTGAACACGTGCATGCATGTGTGTGTGTGTGTGTGTGTGTGTGTGTGTGTGTGTGTGTGTGTGCGCGCCACTCCACACTAAGCAGGCTGCCGGCCACTCACAGACTGGCCTGCGGAGGGGGGGCGCTTTTGCTCTCACACTCCTCCAGGAGCAAGTACTCCTGATCCCCCTCCACAGGGGAGGGAGGCCCCCCCGAACCACATCCAGATGGAGGGAGGGGGGCAGCAGCACTGATACACACCCATGGAACAAAGAGAGGGAAAGACAGTCAGACACAGACGGACCACAGGACCATAGGCCTCGTAAGAGAGGAGCAGGCCTTCAATAGGCATAACACACCAGAGGAGAACCAAGGCCAGCTAGACAAAAACCATGAGGGAGGGATTGAGGGAGGGAGAGAGAGAGAGAGAGAGAGAGAGAGAGAGAGAGAGAGAGAGAGAGAGAGAGAGAGAGAGAGAGAGAGAGAGAGGAGATAAAAGACTTGACCGCCCACAAGAAAAGTAAAGGATTGTCAGACACTTACAGAGGGAACACTCACACACACGCAGTCATACACACACCTGTTGGGCTCTGGTTTCTTGCTCTCACAGTTGACCAGCCACAGGTAGTCCTGGGGTTCCTCCAGGCTGGACTGGGAGTCCAGGTGGCGCACGCTGACGGGCTGGTAGGGAGGGGGCACGTTGGACAGGACGGACGCCGACAGCCCCCCCATGCTGCCCAGCGCCGGGTGTGGGGGGGTGTCCACCACAGAGCCCCCCCCGCCCGACTGGTGAGACGCCTTCGCCGATTCTGAAAGAGGGGAGAAGAATGGGGGGGGGGGGGAGGGGGCATTAGAGATACTGTTTGGGCCATCACGTAATGGAGACCGACAGAGACACACACACAAAAATATTGTAAAATCTAAAATCAGCATGTCGCTATAAACGAATGCATTACAGTCATTCTGGACCAGACAAGCTGGTTATCATTGATTGTTACGGACATTGACATCAATAAGCTGCATCAGGCGCTTCGAAATGCTCCACACAGCCTTGGTACAGTATAGATATTGTATCCACCCATGTCAATCCATATATGCTGAGCTCTATGTATACCACAATTAGTGTGACTGTGTGTGTGTGTGTGTGTGTGTGACTGTGTGTGTGTGTGTGTCTTTATTATGACTATGTTAGTCTTTAGAATCAACCCCACTGAGACAGCGTTGCTTCATGTCGTCTTTGGCCTTCACGATGTGGGACCGTGTGTGTGTGTCCTTCTCTTTGTGTGGTTCTGTGGGTGGATGTGTGACAGAGTGTGTGTGTGTGTGTGGGTGTGTGTGTCCTTCTCTTTGTGTGGTTCTGTTTGTGTGTGTGTGTGTGTGTGTGTGTGTGTGTGTCTGTGTGTGTGTGTGTGAGACAATGTGCGTGTGTCCTTCTATCTGTGTGGGTCTGTGTGTGTGTGTGTCCTTCTCTGCGCGTGTGTGTGTGTGTGTGTGTGTGTGATGACTGGGTCCTATTCAACGCCCTTCCCTCTGCGCTGCTCCTTACATTCACTCCTTAGCCGCATACGCACACACACCACGCACGTCAACACACACGCACACACTTGCCTTTGAGTGGCTGTTTGAGTACTTGATTTCAAGGCTGTGGCTGTGCTCATGGCTCTCTCTCTCTCTCTCTCTATCTCCCCTCCCACCATTTCTCCCTACCTACCATCCCACTCTCTCCTCCACTGTCCTCTTCTTTTATCTCATGCACTCTCATCTTCCTCCTCTCTACCTTTTACCCTCCGTCACTTTCTATACAGTCTCTCTCTCTATGTATTTTTCTTTCTCCCACTCTCCCTCTCTTTATGTTTCTCTCTTTCCCTCCCTCCCACTCTCTCCCTCCCTCCCTCCCACTCCCTCCCTCCCTCACCCTCCCACTCTCCCTCTCTCTCCCTCCCTCCCTCCCACTCCCTCCCTCCCTCACCATCCCACTCTCCCTCTCCCTCCCTCACCATCCCACTCTCCCTCTCTTTATGTTTCTCTCTTTCCCTCCCTCCCACTCTCTCCCTCCCTCACCATCCCACTCTCCCTCTCCCTCCTCTTGTTTATCGGTCTCTGAGTGCTGATTCACCCGGGCAGGCAGGCAATGGGAAACCCCCCATTTCTGCATGTTCATCCTCCACCCCCCACACTGTGGCTCAGAGCCCTGCTTCTCCTCCTACCCCGAGACCCTGGATCTCCCACCACCCACACTGTGGCTCAGAGCCCTGCTTCTCCTCCTACCCCCAGACCCTGGATCTCCCACCACCCACACTGTGGCTCAGAGCCCTGCTTCTCCTCCTACCCCGAGACCCTGGATCTCCCATCCTCCACCACCCACACTGTGGCTCAGAGCCCTGCTTCTCCTCCTACCCCGAGACCCTGGATCTCCCATCCTCCACCACCCACACTGTGGCTCAGAGCCCTGCTTCTCCTCCTACCCCGAGACCCTGGATCTCCCATCCTCCACCACCCACACTGTGGCTCAGAGCCCTGCTTCTCCTCCTACCCCGAGACCCTGGATCTCCCATCCTCCGTCTCCCACCACCCACACTGTGGCTCAGAGCCCTGCTTCTCCTCCTACCCCGAGACCCTGGATCTCCCATCCTCCGTCTCCCACCACCCACACTGTGGCTCAGAGCCCTGCTTCTCCTCCTACCCCGAGACCCTGGATCTCCCATCCTCCGTCTCCCACCACCCACACTGTGGCTCAGAGCCCTGCTTCTCCTCCTACCCCAAGACCCTGGATCTCCCATCCTCCATCTCCCACCACCCACACTGTGGCTCAGAGCCCTGCTTCTCCTCCTACCCCGAGACCCTGGATCTCCCATCCTCCATCTCCCACCACCCACACTGTGGCCCAGAGCCCTGCTTCTCCTCCTACCCTGAGACCCTGGATCTTCCATCCTCCATCCCCACCCCCACTCCACTCGCTGACCTTTCCCCAGCCACGGTGCATCATGGCCTAGGCGCGGGAGAGTGGGCGGTGGGCCCTCCTCTCCCGCCATGGGCTCGACTATCCCGTTCTTTGTTTTGGGATTGTCATGTAGGGCCAGAGAGAGAGACAGAGAGAGAGGGAGAGAGAGAGAGAGAGAGAGACAGAGTGAGAGAGAGAGAGAGAGAGACAGAGAGTGAGATAGTGAGAGAGAGAGACAGAGCAAGACACGGAGAGAGAGAGAGAGAGACAGAACGACACACGGAGAGAGAGAGACAGAGCGAGACACGGAGAGAGAGAGAGAGAGAGACAGAGCGACACACGGATAGAGAGAGAGAGAGAGATAGAGAGAGAGACAGCCAAGGACACTTTAATTAGTAAAGCCACACACGTGGCATGTCGTCTGGTGATCTGCGGGGACGCTGCTGTTTTGTTAACAAAGGGCCACGCTCGCTTCTCAGCCGCCCTCTTCTGAACAAGGGACCGTCGAGAGAGCGCAGTCACAATAACCAAATGTTTTCTTCATAAATGGCTCTGCATGTGTGTGGTTGGGGAGTCGTTCCAAAACATGAGCTACTACTGGAAAACACGTGAAGACATGCAGTACAGCCACAACACTGCGGAGGAGGAGGGAGGAGGGATGGCCTTGCGGAGGGATAAATACACCCCTGTGTTGCCGTGCGCCACAGAGACGCTGCTATCAGAGAGTCTCCTGACTGTACCACAGAGGCGGCGGTAGCCTTGAGGGCTAGAGAGGCGGGGCCCGTAGCACGAAGGTCGCCGGCTCGAATCCTAGGGCTGGCGGGAAGAACGTGCAGTAAAACATTCTATTGTATGTCTTCTAGTGCTTTGTGATGTTCCGCATCGACGAGCAACGTTGAGTGGATTTAGTGGGGTGACGTATTACGTATGTAATGTACAGACTAAAAAACACGGTCTACGGCAAAAGTGCTATACGATAACGATTGACACTCGTACATACTGTGTATCTAAGCTGCTTTCTAAGGGCTCTCTGTGATGAGGGTTAGAATGGTTCAAAGAGAGAGAGAGAAATTAGAACACTAGCCAATAGCCCGCCATTCTGGTTCTGTGTACCCCATTAATACATTGTCTTTTCTTTGGGTTACCTGAGCTGGGTTGAAGAGAGAGAAAGAAAAAAAGATGGAGGGAGAGAGAGAGAGAAAGAAAGATGGAGAGAGAGAGAGAGAAAGAGAGAGAAAGAAAGAAAGAGAGAGAGAAAGAAAGAAAGAAAGATGGAGAGAGAGAGAGAGAGAAAGAAAGATGGAGAGAGAGAGAGTGGCAATGGGGCGTTGGGGCACACAATGCTTTAATTATGCTGTACAGGGAGTGTTGTAACACGAGACCCATCTGAACCCACGGCTCATTAGGCCCCCACTGGGACCAGAACAGAACAGAACCAGGGTTTGCTGGCTCCTAGAGGCGGGCCTCTCACTCCATGGGAGAAACGGGGGGATATTTGAGGAATAGAGAACTAAAATGAAAAAAGAGAGAGCGCCCAAGCCAACATGTTTGGCCTGTGAGCTTGTGAAACGTTTCAGAATTAATTGAGGCGCCTCTTGATATTGTTTGAGTGTGTGTGTGTGTGTGTGTGTGTGTGTGTGTGTGAGTGAGAGAGAGAGAGAGAGAGAGAGAAAGAAAGAAAGGGAGAGAGAGAGAAAAAGAAAGTGTGTGTGTGTGTGTGTGTGTGTGTGAGTGAGAGAGAGAGAGAGAGAAAGAAAAAGAAAGAGTGTGCGTTTCTTACCGTCGTCGGTGGGGTTGAACCCGCAGATGTCACAGATGCAGCGCACCCACTTGTTCATGTCGTCCTCCGTGTCGGCCACCAGGTAGAAGACGCGGTCGATGGTCTTGATGTCGAAGATGAAGCTGTGCTCCAGGTCCTTCTTGTTGAAGGTGAGCCCTGCGTCCACCTGCGCGGGGTCAGGTTTAGCGTTAGCACGTCACGTTGCGTCACATTAAAAAAACAATAGATTGTTAGCATTTAGCCTATTAGCATTCAGGCCCACACCCCATAAACAATTTGTGGTAGCCATAGTGACAGCAGCTGCAAGAGTGCTTGCAGAAGTGAGAGTGCTACATGCTAGCACTGTTGGGATTAGGGTTGGCAACTGTCCCGTATTAATCGGGATGTCTCATATTTTGGGCTAGATGAATATATGGGACCTCCATTGTCCCGCCACTCACAGGCCCCCTCATGCGTACGTATAGTGTAAATGTGCCAATTCCTGAACCCCCCCCCACCCCCAATGATGTCGACCTCCAACCAGCCTCCCCCTGTAATGAGTCACCATGGAGACGCGGGGGGGGGGGGACCTGGGTGTTTAACATCTCATATCTTGAGGAGGAGTCGTACCTGTTCACACAGGTTGAGGTCGATCACGCGGATGGGCTTCTTGGCGTGGTCATTCTTGTAGTACTCGAGCACGTCCGGGTCGCCCGTGAGACGCCCGCTGCGGAGAACAAACCACCGCTTCTTCCATGCCTGGAGAGAGAGAGAGAGAGAGAGAGAGAGAGAGAGAGAGAGAGAGAGAGAGAGAGAGAGAGAGAGAGAGAGAGAACATCAAAATCCCCTTTCCTCGAACAATGAGTCACAAACACATTACCCCAAAGAAACATGAAATGCTCAGAATTGCGGTCCTGTTACGAGGGAAACGTTACTAATTGAGCTCAAGACCACCAGCAACATCAACAATGCAAAGCACACTTGTCAGACCCCAGGTGACAGAGGGATGGAGCGAGAGAGAGAGAGATGGGACGGAGGGGGAAAGAAAGAGAGAGAGAGAGAGAGAGAGAGAGAGAGAGAGAGAGAGGAGAGAGAGATGGACAGAGAAAGGGAGAAAGAGAGAAGGATAAAGGTCACAGTGTGATCTCTCAGGGCTCCATTCCTGACTGACCAGAGACCACAGGCTGGACACAGGCTTTGTTTACCCAGCCAGTCCTCTGTGTGCTCTCGTCTCCTCTGAGACAGACACACACAGACACACACACACACACACACACACACACACACACACAGAGACACCCATCCATACACACCCACACACGCACAATCACACAGACCAGAAATATGCGTCTGGGACACCCTGTCCTCCAGCACAGACATAGTTTAGGTCTGGTTGGATCTAGCACCCCGACACGGAGAGGGCAGACCACTCTAAAAAAGGAAACGGGCAATTAGCTTTTACAATGAGCTCTGTCTTCTGACCGAGAGTCAAAACAGTCAGTGCGACACTGTGTAGTGGTCCAAGTGAAGTGATACAAACAAGCTTAAAATAAAAAAGACTGATAAACCAACCATCCTCAGCTGTAACCCAAAGTCAGAAGAAGTGACATTTTCTCGGTTTGACCTCAAATGGTTTAACTTTCACAAAATTAGGTTGTGTCAGTTTCGTTTGATGTCAGGAAAGGGGCGTCAGCTTTTTAACCCGAACCTACTTGGTCAACGACAGCTCCTCCTCACTGTCGTCAGCACACAGACAAAACTTAATGATGATTAAACTCCATTAAAACAACTACGCTGTTTTGGGTGTGTGAGTCACCGGCTGTGGTTCGCTGAGTCAGGCCAAGCTAAGCTAAGCTGGAGATTTTAGCTGGGAGGTTACTTTCAGAGGGGTTGAATCAAAGCTCAAAGAATCAGGTGAGCTAAATAAAAATAATAATAATAATACAATTAAAAATAAATAAATAAAAGCCCTCATGAGATCTCGTTCATGCACTCACTGCAGTGGTATTTAACATCAGCTCCGAGTGTGACACCGTTGAACACAGTTAAAAATCCCACTCCTGAAGGTTTCGAGGACACATAAGGAACTAAAAACACGTCTTGAATCTTAAGTAACACAACAGGACATCGAGGACAACACACAGTCCAACGAACAATCCTGTTATTCATACTATCCCCCCCCCCCACACACACACACCCCACAGTACTGCTTTTGAGTTTGGCATGTGTAAAAGGGGTGAACAGCAGAACAACAAACAGTGCTGAGATCAGAGACCACTGTGAGGAACACCAGTTGGACTGCGAGGAATGCAAACTAAAGCTTTGTTGTTGTTTTTTCGGGGTAAGATTTTAACCGGATTAACAATGCTGGGTGTTTTTTTTTCCCCTCCCCTCAGCTGTTTTTCCACCCACAGGGTTCTCTTTGTTAGCGGGCCAAGGCCTGGGCCGGCCCAGAGAGCATCGCCCCGCCGCTCCCTCAACAAACAGGACAGCCGACCCCCCTGGGGGGACAAACAGCACCGGGAACCCTGGAGCACCGGGTCGCCAAGGGCACACACACACACACACACACACACAGCACACGCACGCACGTAGACACGCACGTAGACACACACAACGCACGCCGTAGACACACACACGTGCAAGCACACACACACGCACGCACACACAGCAGAAATACACATTCATACACCAACAAACACACAAACAAACAAACACACACACGGCAAAAATACAAATTCGTACACAAACAAACCAAAACGTACCTTCATGAACAATTAACACAGGTGAATAGACAACACTTATACACACGCATTGTGTGGAAATGTTACACACATGATGAACTACACATGGTGTAGTCCAGAGTTCAAGAGGTCTGCATG
>NC_137676.1:63357592-63360092 GCF_963989245.1 Nansenia antarctica
ACCTTGTGTCGATCTAGGGAAGAGCAATGATCTGTGTGTTTTGTGTATGTGTGCGTGTGTGTGTGAGTGCGTGAGTGAGTGTGTGTCAGGGAGAACATTCACACGGATGACAAGCTGTGTTAGAGCATGATCATCGCTCACCCATCTGTGTGTTTTCACACGTGCTGCGCATGCGCTCACACACAATCACACACACACAATCTCTCACCCTCTCTCTCTCACACATACACCCACACACAGTCACATGCTCTCTCTCCTTCTCCATTCATCACACACGGATACACAGACGGACACACAGACGGACACACAGACGGACACACAGACAAACACACAGACGAGGACACGGGGACACACACGGCATTCCTTTCACCACTACTCAAGTTCAAACTCAGAGCCAAACTCCAACCATAAGGCAACCCTTTTAAATCCCCACGGGCCAGAAAGGTCCCGTCTATGAAAAGTGCACACACACGCCCAGAGCAGCGCTGTGCCCGTTGCCAGTGTCACCTCCCTGGCCCACATTCTTTCTATTGTCAGCGGAGCTTGTGTGGTCAAAGAGCTCTAGCCAGCACACAGGATAGTGACGCCCTACGACACACACACACACACACACACACACACACACACACACGGCTGAATACCAGAACTGTTAAGACAACAACAGATTGACAACAACTACCTATCTGTTGACGTATCTCTCTCTCTCTCTCTCTCTCTCTCTCTCTCTCTCTCTCTCTCTCTCTCTCTCTCTCCAACCGAATAGACATACCTTGTCTTAGCTGTCCTGCTGAAATACTGCTGTTATCGTCTCCTCCATTACCCTTCCTGTAGGCTACTACTCCTAAGCTGATCAGAGAGCAGTTATTCCAGGGTCTGATCTCCCTCACAAGGCCCAGGGTGATCCAACCCTCCGCTGATCTCAAAACAGTCGCTATAGACACGCCGAAAAAACAATCCAACAAGTCCTCGAGCCCACTTCAGCTTGGAGAGCCGAGAGTGTGTGAGTGTGTGAGTGTGTGTGTGGTGTGGACAGGGTGGGACGCGACTCTGGGGGACGGGACGGGAGGCCCCCCCCCCCCGGGTGCAGCAGCAGCTGTCCCCCCCTCACCCCCCTCCCGTCCTCTCTGATAGGGTCTGAAGCAGGAAGAGACAGACAGAGACACCATTGAGGGCCGGGGACAGGGGGGGGGGGGTGACGGGGGGTAATGGGGCATCAGAGTGGAGTCACACTGCCACATCAGGGCCTTACTGACCCCGTGAAGAAACAAAGACAGAGTAGAGAGGAAGGCAAAGAGATACACAGACAGACAGACAGACAGACAGACAGAAGAAGAGAGATGGGAAGGCTTGAGGAAGAGAATGTGTGACAGATGCGGAATGGGGGGGGGGGGAGAGAGAGGAGAGATAGGAAGTACACTAGACCTGACTAGACATCCCTCCCCCCCTCCCCCAAACAAAAACTGAAGATGTTTTGTGGGGTGGTCAGAGTGACAGAGACAGACAGACAGAGGGGAAAGAGAGGGAGAGGGGTAAGTTGCGGGGCCCTTTGCGCCACCACATTCCTGTGCCTTTCCGGAGAACAGAGGTCTTTGTTGGGTCTTTATCACAGCGGCCCCTGTGGAACATCTGGAGCTCAGAGCTCCACTGTCAGCACCATCTGCACCACGGGGCCCAGCGCGGACGAGATAACCGACTATAAACCGCCCGTCGTTGGGTGCATACAGGATGGCTGGCGACCACGCTGAAGCGACAGCCTGACGTCGGCTCCCTTGTGCTAGACACTAAGTGGAACACTCGTCTCTCTCGTATTGCCTGCAAAACCTGTCAATGCAGAATGCACTGTGTAGATATTAGACCTGGGGGGTATTCCATCAACATCGCTAAAGGAAAATCCAGGCTTATTTTGTCTCACGAGATTTATCGAATACCCCCCCAGACCCTACTCCTACATGGGATCTGATACATTACATCTGGGGTGAATTTGGGTAATCTGGGACACCCAAACTCCAGTGTGTTTGCTGCTCTCCAAACAACACCCAGTCAACAGGACTTTTTCTATAGGTTTTAGCACAGATGTCATGTGACTGAAATTTAAAGTAGATATTTGTTAGAACTGGAAATAAACACACTAGAGCTTAGGTGTCCCACATTACCCAACGTCCCAGATTACCCGAATCCACCCCTACTGCATTCTGTTATAAAGGACCTACTTCTAAAATGTGTGAGTGATTTTTACAACATCATTCAAAAAAATGGAGAGCGTTTCTTTTGCCGTGATATTGACGTTCAGTTGGCAGTGACGTCCAGTTGGCCCCTGATCAGACCGGGTACATTCCAGAGGGTTAGGAACACCAGCTGGTTGGTCGAGAGCTTCATAGACCTGATCCTGATCACAGAATGTTCCAGATTGGAACAGAAGAATGGCACATTATGTGTGTGTGTGTGTGTGTGTGTGTGCATGCGTGCGCACACGTGTGTGTGTGTGTGTGTGTGTGTATGT
>NC_137676.1:63370092-63385092 GCF_963989245.1 Nansenia antarctica
CTGCAGCTGTGAAATTCACACCCAGCAAGCCTCCCCCCCCGCCCCACCCCCCACCCCCTAAAAAACCCATCACCGACGCAGACGGAGCGTCCAAAGAACACAAAACTCAAACCGCCGTCCCCCCGCTATCTGTCCAAACACGTCAGACCGGACCCCCAGACGTCCTCTGCAAACACTTTCAGTTCAGTCGCGGGAAAAAAAAAAATACAAGCGCGCTTGCTGACGGACACGTCTTCCCCAAGGCCACCGGAACAGCAGTTCGCAGGTGAGGGGGTCGCAAAAGCGTGAGAGTTAGTTAAGTGTGAGAATCGAGCGTCTTACCTCTGTGAGAGTGTGTACTCCAAAGTATTGACGTTTTTTTTTTTTTTAAGGAAGTAGCCTTCAGTGTCGAGTCTGTGCTACACACACTCCCAACGACACACCCTGCTGCTGTTCCTGCTGGCGGCTCGGACGGGCCTGTGTGACTAGGACAGTGTGACCAGGACTGGGACTACCACTGCTACTGCACACTCTGTGCTCTCACAGGGCGGGGACAAGTGCTCTCAGTCAGGGGTCACTCACCACCATCATCATTCATTAAAAAGGCCAGAGAGAGAGAGTGAGAGGGGGATGGGGAGAGAGCGAGAGAGAGAGGGATGGGGGAGAGAGAGAGAGAGAGGGAGGGAGTATGGGGAAGTGAGGTTGATCAATAACTCTAACAGAGCCCCCCCCCCCGGGAATGGCCTGGTTATAGAAACCAACCTCTTTATTTCTCTCCCGACTGGTTCCGCTTTCAGCACCACCTGCAACCCGAAACCCAGAGGAGTGACAGGGGAGAACGCCCCCCCCCTCCACCCCCAACCCCCCACCCGCCCCTGACCAAGTTAGGCTCCTACTACTGGTGAAGCATTAACTATGAGTGAGTGGGCTTAAACATTAACACAGTCTTTCTTCAGCCACGGTTGAGAGACTGAGTGGTGTGCGTCACAGTTCGCACGCATGCACACGCATGCACACGCACGCACGCACACGCACGCACACAGTGGCTGAAGGGTATGCAGTATTTACTAATCCTTTCCACAACGCAAAACCAACTACCTCCTGCTATGTTTTTCAGGAAATGGGGTCCCCCCCCCCCCCCCCGCCCCGTCACCACAAAAAAAATCATGAGAAAAAAGGTGAAAAAGAGGAAGAAAAACACACACACCACACACCACATACACACGGAAAAAAACATCCTTGTTGGAAGTTTCCACTTTGTTGGCGTTTTTTTATCTTCCTGCTCATCTGTTCTCAACACACAGTGCGGGCAGGAAGACTTCCTGTTTTGCTCCTCATTTGTGACAGTCGGTGGACGGGTTTGAGTCGGGGGTCCATCAGGGCTAACTTTAGACCACCCTCCACTGGGCTCTGACCCCTCCAGAAGAGGGAGGGGGGGTGTCCTTTAGGAGGGCTGTGTGTGGGGGATACTAATCCCATCGGGACCCAAAACTACTTTCTATAGTATGCTTTATTAAGTATTTACAGATTATAGCTACAATATTTAAAGATTATGCTTTATGCATTATAGGAGGTATAGTTAGGATATAACTTTACAGATTAACGTTTTTCCAGGCTTGACTCTACCTCACCAACACCACCACCACCTCACCAATGCCACCTCACCAACACCACCTCCTAACCAACACCACCTCCTAACCGACACCACCTCCTAACCGACACCACCTCCTAACCGACACCACCTCCTAACCGACACCACCTCCTAACCGACACCACCTCCTAACCAACACCACCTCCTAACCAACACCACCACTTCACCAGCACCACCACTTCACCAACACCACCTCCTAACCGACACCACCTCCTAACCGACACCACCTCATCAACACCACAAGTAAACCTCACCCCACCCGTCTCCCCCATCTCAGTGTCGACCTCCTGATACGCTTCACGTTCAACAGACAGAGTGGGTCAGATGAAGAGAGTACACCACCAGTGGTCTAGTGCCCCCCACCCTCCTCCTCCTCCTCCTCCTCTTCACAAGCACACGCCCACAATGGCCGCCCTCGCGGAGGTTTCAGGTTACACAGGAGCGAGGGCGGCACGCTTCCAGACGCTTCCTGTCTCCGGTGTCACCGTATATTCGGTGGGCCGCAGCAGCGGCGAAAAAAAACATGTTCACAAACAACAACAAACAACAAACATCGTTGTGGAGAAAAAACACAACCTGCACATGCTTTCTGACATGAAACTTTGAGATACAGAAAGAGAGAGAGAGAAAGAGAGAGAGAGAGAGAGAGAGAGAGAGAGAGAGAGAGAGAGAGAGAAGAGAGAGAGAGAGAGAGAGAGAGAGAGAGAGAGAGAGAGAGAGATGGACAACAGGCACAACACTACAGTAGGAATACCCCCCAGCACAGACACCGCCATTGAAACAACATTCACTTGTCAACCTTAAACCCTGAGGGTGCATAACAAGCAACGAGAGAATCGTGGGCAGGGAAGAAGCTACCGTAACCATACCGATGTAATCAGTGAGTGAGGTTTCGTTACCTGGTCACGCAGATCCCGAGCAGAGAGAGGATTAAGGAGAGAAGCGGAGAGAGAGGAAAAGGAGAGAGAGAGAGAGAGAGAGAGAGAGAGAGAGAGAGAGAGAGACAGAGAGAGACAGAGAGAGAGAGCGAGAGAGAGAGAGGGAGAGAGGAGCGAGGTAGCTGGACGAACTGTTTGCTACAGAGTGTTGTTGGCTGAGTCTGGCCACTTTCCTGCCCTCCCGCCTGTCCCCCCCCCGTCCGCCTCTCCCTCCCCCCCCCGTCCGCCTCTCCCTCCCCCCCCCCGTCCGCCTCTCCCTCCCCTCCCCTCCCTCTCTCTCTGCCTCCCCTCCCCTCCCCCCTCCCTCTCTCCCCTCTCCAGTCCAGTCTGCAACCGCCTGCTCCAATGACCCCTGACCCACAGGAAGTAGAAACAATGGACTGAAAATAACAGAGGCTCCCTCTACTACTCTACTCCCTCTGTGTGTGTGTGTGTGTGTGTGTGCGTGTGTATGTGTGAGTGCACGCATGTGCGTGTGATGGACCCATCGTCGGCCACGGCCACACACCATAACGCACCATCGCCTTTCGAAATTACATTTGTTTTACATTTTTGGCATTTAGCAGACGCCTTTATCCAAAGCGACTTACGACAAATACAAATAAACAACAAATGTGTCTATTCATCTGAATCATCTATACATCAGGATATATATCGAATATATATAGAAAATGAATAGATAAACATTTAACAAAATAATACACAGAGAAGTGCTGCAAAACATGAAGGTTTTTTAGCTTAGTTTTAAATATTTGTAGGGTTTGGGCCTGTTTGAATTCTTCAGGGAGTTTGTTCCAGGAGCATGCGGCAGAGTGGCTGAAAGCTGCTGCACCGTGTTTTGTTTTCACTCTTGGAATGATTAGCTGATTAGTCTCAGCTGACCCTAGGGGCCTTGCTGGAATATAGGGTGGGAGGAGATCTGATATGTATTTTGGTCCAAGACCATAGCGCAACTGCTGCATCCACGTAGAGGCGGTGGTGCCAGTTGGCCAGCAGAGGTGGAAGAGCGCAGAGTGAATTCTCGTCATGCCATCTGATACACTGCTCAGAATGCTCAGAAGAGAGCCAATGACACGCTACTGCACAAGCTCAGATGAGAGCCCTACTCACCAACGGGCCTGGCTGGTGCTGTTCTGAGCACCGAGCCATAACCACCGTCCTGTAGGCCAATCAGAGGGGGGGGGGTTCCTCGAGTGCATCAGAGGCATCTTACAACACTGAGCCGTGCAGGTGTAAGTGTGTGAGAGAGAGAGGAGTAGAACACAGCTCTCTCACAAGGTTAAGTTGTGGGTTCAATCCCCACTGGGACCATAGATACTGTAGAATTGTACACACACACTCACTGTAAGTCGCTTTGGACAAAAGCGTCAACTATATGGCATCTATTTATTTATTTTTAAATATATTTTCGGAGACTTTCTGTCTGTAAGGAGTGTGTGTGTGTGTGTGTTGGATCAAGGTCCCGTTGGCCCTGGGTGTGTGAGATTGGATCTGACAGAACCTTGGGTTCCTGCTTCCAGCAGAGCGGTCCGCAGTAGGGCTGTAGGTGGAGCGCCAGACATATGACAGTCTCACTGCCCACTGCGGTGGCGGTGTGTGTGTGTGTGTGTGTGTGAGCGCGTGCGTGTGTCTCAAACGGGTATGAGTTTGTCTGTGTGCCTGTCTATGTGGGTGGGTGGATGCGAATTTTGCCAAAACCATGTGTGTCATACGGGTATGAGTTTGTCTGCGTGCCTGTCTATGAGTGGGTGGATGCAAATTTTGCCAAAACCGTGTGTGTGTGTATGTGTGTCGTATGAGGGGCCTGCATGAGTCAACATGAATGAGTGAGCAAATTTGCCTGTGTGTGCCTGTCTACACCAGGGCATTCCCAGAACAGACGAGTCCCCCTCACGCCTCCTCCCCCCAACCACCCCCATCCTGTATGTCCTCTCTCTCTCTCTCTCTCTCTGATGATGATGACAGTGAACAGAAGTCACAGACACCCTCCTCAAATCCAATCATGGGCCAGTGTAAACCATAACCAAATCACATTTACTGCCCGAGGCAGCATTGACTTAGCCCAAATCTAATTTATCTCTCTCTCCCTCTCGTAAAGGAAGAGGAGGTCCAGCAGGAAATGAGTTGCAATGCGAGTGGCTGTATTTACAGATACGAGGAGACCGAGGATGGTGTGTGTGTGTGTGTGTGTGTGTGTGTGTGTGTGTGTGTGTGTGTGTGTGTGATGTCGCAAGAGAAGTCAATTTCCTCAGTAAACAAGTCTCTAGTGAGTATCTATCGACAACTGCACACTTTCATGAATGGAAACTGGAAAGCTTGACCATCTCCTACAAGGGTTCTTATAATCAGGACTTTCACAATCATCTTCTCTCTCAAAAAGAGGTGAAGCTCTAAATACTTGACTGACGGGTGAAACTGCCGAGGAATGTGCAGGTTCACAGTTGATACTCTTAACACACCTGTAACAGACTAGCAACTCGACGCACAGGTGGAACACCTTTCAAGGATTAGAAAGCTGACGTCTGAATGGTGGCCTCCAGTCACGTGACTGTGTGTGTGTGTGTGTGTGTGTGTGTGTGTGTTTGTGTGTGTGTGTGTGTGTGTTTCCTGCTCTCGACAGTGAGGTGTCGGGCGTGTTGAGGCTTGTCTCTCAGATAGCCAATGGAAGCACCTCCCTCCCTCCTCCTAGTAGTCTTGATGAGCCCGTACTGGGCTGCGACAGATCGTCATGGTGTTACTGCCGAGCTTCACTTGCGGTTGAAGGGGAATGTGAACACACACACAGCGATAGGCGTACACACACACACAGGGGCACACACACAGGGGCACACACACACAGGGGCACACACACCACCAGCAAAAGAGACAGCAGTTGGAGAAATGTGAAATATTTCAAGTCAGCCCTTACGCAAGCACCCCCGAAACAATGTCAGCAATTTCTTGAATACATTCTTTTCAAGACCCTTTCCCCCCCATTTTAGCGAAGGGGGGAGGGGGGTTATGGAGGGGAGAGGGGGTGATTTCTGCATAGGAGGGGTTATGTGAGGCTGGCGTGTGGTGTGTGAGTCTTACCAGTGACTCTTGTGACAGAAACAAATAAGCGTCTGGACAACTCTCTCTCACCCATATGCCCTTGACTTATGCAATGGTATGTTTTCACGAACTGTGCCAAGAGGACAGCACTACAGTCACGGTTCTGTGTGTGAGTGCGTGCGTGTGTGTATGCGTGTGCGTGTGCGTGTGCGTGTGTGTGTGCGGTGTTGCCTGCAGTAGTCAAGACAGCTCAACCGGTTGGTCTACACTGCAGCTCCGGTTGTCTCCGGGATACGGACGCGTGGCCACTTGTGTCGAGTTTTAATGTTCGTCTGACTGCATCTCTGATGAACCCTAATGACCAGCCCACCACAGCTCCCCTTGATCAGAGCCCCGCCCACACACACACACACAGACTCATCCCATCATATCCGTCCACCCCGCCCGGCCGCGCAAGCACACACACACACACACACACACACACACACACACACACACACACAGACACACAGACACAAACACACACACACACACACACACACACACACGACCAGAGAGTGACTCCATCCTTCCCTCTTAACTCAACCCAGCCAACCTTTCTCATTGCGCCGGGCAGCACCATCAAACAATGCCAGGCCCCCGGGCCTCTGGACGCTCCAATAACAAGGCCTCCCCCTCCCCTCCTGGCTTTGATGACTATTCTGGCCTGCAGTACAGAGGGTTCCGCCAACCCCCAGTAGGACATAAACCTTTAATAAATCCACAAAAAAATAAAAAATCAAAGGGGCCAAAGGCTTAGGGGGTCTATTCATAGTCTCTCTCTGTGGGTTTCCTCCACGTCTGTTCCCATTGACAGAACAAGGCAAGTCAATTACAGCCCTGCTGTGTCAGAGTGGCCATTTTCCCCAGGCCACTGGAATGTGTTACACAGGCTGCAGCAGTCTGCTCCACGCTAGGCCCAATACGTCAGTGTGTGTGACCCGCCGGAGAAAGGGCTGTGCGCTTTTTGGGGGGAAAAATCACTAGTGTTTTCTGAGGTAAATGTTGTGTCACGTGACGTCGTTGTTGACATTGGGTGTCTCTGAGAGGGACAAGAGTGCAGACGAGGAAAGGAAGAGCTCACACGCACACACAAACACACACTGCTCTCTCTGACTCTCTCGCACAACACACACAACACTCTCACACACATACAATGCTCTCGCTAACACAGACAGACACACACACACAGAGACACACACACACACACAGAGTCATTCTCTATTATCCATCAGGTTTTCTCTGTCCTGATTGGCTGGTAGAACTCCATACAGTATTGGCTTGTGGTGGAGGGAGGCAGTGTGTGTGTGTGTGTGTGTGTGTGTGTGTGTGTGTGTGTGTGTGTGTGTGTGTATTGGCTTGTGGTGGAGGGAGGCAGCAGAAACCAGGCCAGAGATCAATAGCTCCTCCCCCAGCGGAGAACACCACACCACATTTATGACAGCTGAAGAGAGATGGAGTCTGCGTGCTCTGTCGCTGTGTGGCGAGGAGAACAACACAGCAGTCCATATCACAGCCATTGTCATGCTAAAACTAATGACTAGACTCAAAATCAAAAAGGATTATCATAGGGAAACAATACAGACGTGTCTGAGTTAGCGCATCGATATTACGCTGGGCTGTTCTTAACACGTCACATTCAATTTGTGGGGTAACATACAATATTGACTTTGCGTAAACAGTGTATTGACAAAGGATAACTGGTCATTTTCATTAGTGTGTCAAATATTTGTATAGTAGACTGTCTAGTGTACTTTCGCTGTGAGTTTATTTTGTTTGAGGGATGACGCAGCAGCATGTTAAATTACCAAGACACATTGTCCTCTCTCCCTCCCTCTCTCCCTCTCCCTCTCCCAAGACAATAAAGGAGATCGAATCTTTATAACCTGACCTCATTGACCACTTGATTTGTTGGTTGATTGAATAACCGTCTGACTTAACGATTCATTGATTCGGGGTCTAATTGGCCCAAATCTCCGCAAATGACACAACAAGCCTACTATGACTCCCAGCCAAAAAGCACTTAGACCACAAATGCTAAGGCTAATTGTTTAGCTGAAAGGGAACTGCCTCTGAGAGTGAGTCCCATGCTAGCTGCACTTAATTGCCCTAGCTAGGCCATATAGTGGCCTATTCAATCCTATGGGTGGAGGGGGGTGGGGGGGGCTGTTGATAGCGGAACTGGCAAACCGTCAGCTATGAGAACTGATGGCGCACTGGTGATAAGGGTTGAAACTAGGGGTCATCTAGGGTACCAGAGTCTGTGGGAATATGAGGCTGGAGGTTGAGTGGGAGGCAATGATAGGGAGAGGGCCAGCGAAGGAAAAAATACAATAGGCCATGTTGACAGACACGTATTCAGCGTATCCATTTTCCTACAGTAATCTCCCTGTTCGCTCTCCCTCCCTCCCTCCCTCCCTCCCTCACCTCACATCTCAGTCTGCTCTTCAAGCTGGCTCAATCTCAAATATGTGCGATATGTTTCGGGAAGAAGTACAGGTTCTCAACTATGGTAGTGTGAGCAGCCTACCCATACAAATGCCCTCTCTCTCTCTCTCTCTCTCTCCTCCCCCCTCCCTCCCTTGTCTCCCCTCTTCCCCGCGTCTCCTCTCAAAGTCACATGCGTTTGTCAAAGCTGCATCTTTAGAATTCAACACATTCCATTGGCCTGGCAGAGCCATTCACATGATTAGTGTAGCTTGGCTGCTACAGATAGGGCCCCAACAACTCCCCTTTTAGTCCTATGGTGTGTGTGTGTGTGTGTGTGTGTGTGTGTGTGTGTGTGTGTGTGTGTGTGTTACACACAGTAGAAGCAGCACAACAACAAAAGTCTGTAAGGGTAAGACAAACAACAACAACAACAACAACAAAACACACTGGCATGACAGTACACAAAACGTACACAAGACCTAGACATGAGTGTGTGTGTGTGTGTGTGTGTGTGTGTGTGTGTTACACGCAGTAGACGTGTGTGTTACGTTCAGGACGTAAGCCAACGTACGCACGGGCAATGCCAACTACAGAAGAACTAGGCCTATAGAGGTCAGAATGTACAGTGGAACGTTTAACGGTCGTTTCAAGACTGTTTAAGATCGAAAGATCCCTCGCTGGAAAAGATTAAGCCGAAAATGTTCGGAATATAAACTGCTGAACTTTTCCACAAGACACTTTGAAAAGGTCAATCGTTCACGGAAGGTAGTTCGTTCCATAAACTAGGAGTTTAGAAAGAGCAGAAAGAGTTGTTTTGTTGTTAAGTTCCACGTATGACTCGCCCTCCCCCCCCCGATCCCCTCCAACTAACCACTGAGCAGCTGCTCTGAATGTGTATGTCTGTATACAGACACATGCCATGGTGTAACGCTTGTGAAAGTGCCACCACAGAACAAAGCCTTTAAGTCTGGACGGTGGTGTGAACACCTGCAGGCTAGAAGTCCACCTGTGGATCGTAAAGTCTTTAAACAGAGGGGAGGGGGGGGGGGGAGGGTCGTGTTGAGTTTTTCGGAAATCCCCCTTTTTATCATCAACAAGGTACCGGGGAAGGTTCCACAGAACGCACAACAGCACAGGGTCTACCCAGCCAACGATATCTAACCCAGGAGGGACACAAAAAGGCAACATTTCATATACTGACCTTGAGTTGCGTGCACGATGAAGCGGGGGGGGGAGCGCCTATCCGAATGCCATGAGGGTTAAGAGAGAGAGAGAGAGAGAGAGAGAGACAGCAGCAAAATGTCAACGGGCGGTCAAGCTATTCCACAGTGTTCCCGAGACGGACAGATGAGGGAAGAACGTGGGGAAAAGTTCCCAGGAATACCGAGAGAGAGAGAGAGAGAGAGAGAGAGAGAGAGAGAGAGAGAGAGAGAGAGAGAGAAGGTGGGACGAGCGGAGAGAATGGTCTCTGAGCTTCCAATCAGACTGCAGCCCTCTCTTGGTAACGAGGTCTTCACAAGGAGGGTGTGTGTGTCATCTGTGTGTGCCTGTGTGTGTGTGTGTGTGTGCGTGTGTGTGTGTGTGTGTGTGTGTGTGTGTGTGTGTGTGTGTGTGTGTGTAGTATCACCCTCTGGCATAAGGCCAGACCAGAGATATCAAGTAGAGCAGAGCAGCTCTCTAATGCAATCAGGGACAGTGGCCGTGGGAGAGTCACTGGCAATAAGAGGGTCCTCTCCCCTCTCCCCTAGACTCACTCCCCTTCTCCCCCAGACAGAGAGAGAGAGGCCAGAGTGCATGGTCCAATCCGTATGGGCCTGGGCTGCCTCGCGGTAACCTGAGAAATTACACGGGCCGGCAGCGGCATTTCACAGCTTGTCTCCAGGCTCCCCTCCCCCTCTCCTCCCCCCCTCAGGGCCCTATACTGGAACCACAGAGAGAGGGGAGGCAGGGACACAAAGGGCTGGGCCGGGCTACGGGGGCCTGGCCAGAGAACAGCAGCCGAGGGCTATATTAGGGCCTGCCAGACGCACACGCGGGGCTCAGATCACACGGCGCGGGGCATAGCTGGCATGCCAGGTCTGGGTACATGTGTGTGAGGTGACAGGTGAGAGGTGGGGCTAAACGCACATACGCGTACATACACACATAATCAAGTCTCTGGACCCTCCACCACAACGCTGCAGCAGGAGAACGGAGCGCGCACACACACAGACAGAGGCGCACGCGCACGCACACACGCACGCACACGCGCACGCACACGCTTCAGTAATGTTGTACAATAGGCTCTTGAGGTCAGTATAGTGGGTTGAAGCGCACACATGCAACTCAATACACTGTACAGCACACACAGATGAATTAATACAGAATCAACATTTCAGATTCACACACAGACCAAGTCTGTTACCAACAACCATCAGGCAGTCCAAGTCATAAGAGTGGGAGAATCACATTACACAGACGACGCTGCCAATTAAAGTGGCTGTAAATCTAGGACAGTGCAAAGAGGAGACGTGGCCAGATAGACAGGGCCCTGCGTACGTAATAGGGGCAGGGAGACATTGTTTTTCTTCTTCTTTTCGCTCTGTAAGCCAAACAGTTTGGATTTGAAGTCAAACAATTACAATGGGGTTAAAGGAGAGGTGCTCAGCTTTTATTTGATGGCATTGGTGGACATAATGGTTGACATATTGCAGTTATTTCTGAATGGTGAAACCAAGATGTACTGTACAAAGAAAATACCCTTAAAAAGCTGGCAATCTATACTAGTAATTGTTTGATTTCAAATCCAAACTTTTAGAGTATAGAGCCAGAAGATTAAAACTATTCTTCACTGTCGCATTACTTACGCTACATAGATATGCTCATCTATCTCATGTGACGTGAGGAAGAAGGAGAGAAGGGATGATTTAAAACTGGCTTTTAATAAAGTGTGTGTCCTTCGTATGGGTGGGACTGAGAGGCCACAGAAGCACTGGGACAGACAGACAGACAGACAACTGACAGACAGCCAGACACGCAGACAACAGACAGACAGACAGATTTGAGGACACCACAACCAAGCTCTCAACCCAAAAAAAAAACTCCCTGAGAAAGAGAGAGAGCAGAGAATGTGCAGCTACAGAGAGAGAGAGAGAAAGAGAGAGAGAGAGAGAGAGAGAGAGAGAGATATCAATCAACCTGGAGAGGGTAAGGCAGACAGTGTGTGAAAAAGAGAGGGAACGAGAGTGTGAGAAAGAGGAGCCAGCGGTAATCCAGCAGTCGTCGTCTCCGTCTTTCTTTCCCTCCCTCTCCCCCTTTCCTTCTCCCTCCCTCAACCTCTCTCTCCAGCCATCTGGTAGCCATCAGCTCCGCACACAGGAAGTGTCGGCCATGCGGTGCTGGGGCGCCAGGGAGCGGCGTTGCCTTTTCCTGCGTCCGTCCACGCTGCAGCAGAAACAACAATCAAGACCGAAGCCGAAGTGTTCGGGGCTCAGCAGACCAGAGCAGACGAGCACAGAGCAGGGCAGGCTCACATTGCTGCTGCCTCCACCTGCCAAGAGGAGCCCAGAGCAGGGGAGAAGGAGGAGGAGGTTCACTGTGCACTGCTCTGACTGACTATCTGAGGCTGGCAAACAGTACTGGTCTGAGGTAGGATGGGTGGTGCACAGGTCCCTCTGCACAGTCCAATGTACACATTCTGACCCGCACACGCAGTCAGATGCAAACAGACACAGACACAGACACAGACACAGCCTCTGAAGCCTCCTGTTCTCATTCACACACACACACACACACACACACACACACACACACACACACACACACAGTGGTCTGGACCTCTTGAGTGAGTGAGGGGGTAGGAGGGAGGCCTGCCCTGGTGGAGTAGCCAGGCCTAGGGCACCATCTTTGGACATCTGTGAGCAGCCAGCAGCCCTCTGCTCTGGAGGTCTAGTTCCGTGGAGCTAAAACCTTAAGAGTCTGGAAATAGACCGTCCGCCAGAACGGCTTCTATTTTTACTACCTGATCCCTATTTTTCCAGCGAGGCGTCACCGGCTAAAGCCAGGAACGTAAAAAAAAAAAAATATGTGTAGTTAAAATAAGAAACTATAACTAACGATTTCTCAAGTGCACAGTTCAGTGACTTAACTCCCTATCCTGGGTATTTGTGTACTTTTACATTGTGTTTGACCCCCCGTCGGCTTTGAACACAGCCTAAATGTTCAGTCTCGCCCACGGCTCATCAGACTAGGTGGCTAGGAGGCGGGGCTAGTGGGCGGGGCTAGGGGGCGGGGCTAGGATTGGCACGTTAAAGCCTCAGCGCCTCGACGACAGATTCATTTCCATAGAGAAAGAACGAACGAGCATGCATGCACAGGTACGCACACATGCACACGCACATACACGCTCGCACACGCACACAGACACACAGGTACACACGTGCACACACGCACGTACACGCTCGCACACATACAGACACACAGGTGCACACACACACACACACACACACACACACACTCAATACAGGAGCTGGGGACCCCAACTGACCCCAGAGTGAAGGAGAATCCCTAGCGGGAGTTGGGTTCCCTGCGTAGGCAAGAACACCTCTGTGTTAATGAGTGTTTGCTGGTGTCAACAAGCAAGCTGTCTGTGTGTGTACTATTATTATTATTAGTAGTAGTAGTAGTAGTATTATTATTATTATTATGAGTGTGTGTCATGGGACGCTTCGCTGCGACAGACTCGGGGGAGATGACAGAGAAGCCACATGACCACAACTGGTGGCAGAAATAAACCACAGGACACACAACCAGTCACCAGGGACACACACACACACACACAGGGGCCGTGACGCACACACCGTGGCAGGGAGACACACAGCTGGGTGGGTGACCACAAATCAGAGGATAATCCGGATACTGAGACTCTGTGTGTGTGTGTGTGTGTGTGTGTGTGTGTGTCAAGCAAACTAAAACTAATGTTCATACATACTGTAGTAGTATACATAATATTAGAGCGTGCATGGGAGGTTGCTTCACCCTGAAGTACGTTGTGCAGCTCTGGTGGCTCTGTTCAACAGGTTGGTCAATCCCACTCCTATTTCACAATCTGAACTACAACGGTCACAAACAATAACCTGTCTCAGAGCCACGAAAGCTGCTGTAACACACACACTCAGACACACACACACACACACCACAAAACGTTCTTATTTCACCAGCAGTGCCCCAGACAACACAGCTCAAGTTAAACCAGCCTTGGAGGTTGCAAAACACCGTTAGGGGTGAAGGGTGGGGGGTATTATTCAACCTGTGCCAGCGTAGAAGAATGCCCCGTGCTGCCAACCGTATTTAAAAGAGCCTAACTTTAATTGGCTGCTTTGTTATTGTGGCTATGCCAATTGTTTACGATGCCGTGATTGGGTTTCAGGCGGCCCCTGCTGTGTAAACAAACATTATGAAAATGGAGACAGGCACAAGTGGCCTGTTGGCACTGACGGCAAATCATAAACATCAGAGTCATGTGACTTGGATGCTGAGGTGGGGCTTTCTTTTTTCGGGGGGGATCATAATGAACAAATTAGGGGGTTTCTTCTTTGGGTGTTGGCCATTAAAACCAAAAGCAAAACCAAAACTTAATGAGTGCCACCAAGTTCAACCATGGTCTGACGCGTGCGCGTGCATGCACACACACGCGCATGCACGCGGTCTGAGTACTGTGGTCTGTGAGGTGAGGGGTTCTAGATGGTTCTACCACGCGTCCAAGTTCAAAACAAACAGAAGCCCAGTTAGAAAACCCATTGTAGTAGAGCGGGCATTAATTTTTCATGCCATTTTTTCTTTTCTTTTCTTTTTTATTTGTAATGGACTTTTTAATAATTCATGTCCAACGCAATTCATTTTCAGAGGCATGACAGCTCAGACAACAGCAGTTCGATGGACTGCTGCTCCTTCCGTCGCCGTGGCAGCGAGGACAGCGAGAACATTCATCTGTTTGCTAGCATGGAGAAGCTAACGCTACACAGGCACTGGTCTGTGGCGTTTCTTGTTTACTTTGTTTGTCTCCTGAAACACACACACACACGGAGGGTTGGGGGGGTTATGGTGTGTGTGACTGAGTCCCAGTTCCCTGTTCCGCTTGCTAAGCAGATTTAATGAATTCTGAACTCAATAAAAAAATAAAAAGCTGTTCTTTTGTTTTGTTTGACCGCTCCGTGCGTTCGTCCCCTCTGCTGATTGGTCAAAAATATAACATTTTCTATTAGGCCCAGGGACTCATGCGTAATGTCTGAGGGGTGCTGTGGGGTCTATGGGGGGACTATGGGGATGACTATGGGGGTCTATGGGGGGTACTGTCGGGCTATGGAGGGGCGCCTGCAGTAAGTGGGTATGGTCAGGAGACTAAGGGTCCTGCTGGGGAGAAACGACAGGGGGCGGGGGAGCAGAAGATAGAAAGAGAGAGAACGCGAGAGGGACAAGGAGAGAGATAGACCCCCCTTTAGAGAGAGAGGCATCCTTAGGGAGGGAAGGACAGAGGGAAAATGGAGAGAGACCCTTCAAGGAACACTTTCTCAGAGCAGAGAGGAACCACTCCAGGCTGCAGGCTTGTCCTCAGTCTCCCCAGTCAGAAGACCTTCAGGGTTCAACATTTTCCCTCTCCCTGTCCACACTGGGGCCCTAAGAGGGAGAGGCTGGAACACACACACACACACACACACACACACACACACAGAAATGTATGCACTCACTGCAATGGAAGTCACTTTGGATCAAAGCGTCAGCTACATGGCGTATATTATATTATATAGTATATTGGTTCTGAAAACCAAGCAGCAATCTTCCTTGTTTCCTCTATTCTCTGCGACGATAGATAATACGCAGCAGATGAGCATCAAGATAACAGCCTGCAGGCTTCTACCCTCTGATGGGAACTTTACTAGCAGCTTCTCCATA
>NC_137676.1:63395092-63437592 GCF_963989245.1 Nansenia antarctica
ACTCGTTTTGGCTGTGCCATTACGGAGAGCACGCTTGCTGATAGTGTTTCATGCAATTTAACCCCATTTCCTGCTCACTTGAAGACCACTTGTGCAATTCAGGCACCACTCTACTGTTACCTTGTTATTAGCTTAAAGAGATAGTTCAAGTTTTATGGATGTGAACTTATTTTCCACTTCCTTGGAGTGTTGAAGGCTCATCCAGCCACTTTTCCCCCGGTCATAATTTGAATTCTTGAGATTTCTTTTAGCCATGTTAGTGGAGGTTCTCAATGGCTAAACCTGAACTATCCCTTTAAGGATGTTTTGCTGTCTTTCGCAGGGTAACTGTTCCTTTAAGACTAAATGAACTAAAGTGGAAACAACAATAAAAAAAAAAAACTCAAGTCAAGACTGGCAAGTGTTGATTATGAACATCCAGTTTACATGACTGTTTAGCGTTGTCAGGCAGTAATCATCATTCCCTCGACGCCAGCCTCCTCCTCAACCCCATTCAGGTCTTCCAGTTCCTTGTGACCTGAGATTGACCCCTTCCCGAAAGGAAGCCTCCTCTGGTTGATAACTTGAATTACAGTGCGTCTTAAATCTATCCCATGGGAGGCCTGTGTCAACCTCTCGCTGATGACATCACTGTGACCCAGGCCTCGCTCCTCTTTGTCAGCGTCCACATCTCACCACCTCAGACTGCAGAGGAGGACAGATATGTATTATCTTGCTACCAACCACTGTCTCCTTCAACCATCTTCCACTGTGAGCAAAGTGTGAGTGACCTCATCCCTGTGCTCTGCAGACTCTCTCTCACACACACACACACACACACACACACACACAGTAGACAGGTGGTCTTGGCTGCACCTTCAAAGCCACGCTGCTAGGTCTTTGATCTGCGGTCCCTGGTGAAGGCCTATCGTATTCACACTGGTACTGGGAATGTGCTACATGAGGTCTCTCACTACTAACTATTCTATGTAACTGGGACTGGTCTATGTATCAAAACACACACTGAATCATGAGGATTATAAGGCTCATAGACATGTTTTGCTGTATGTACGTGACTACAGTCACAGTTAATATTATACATACTGTATTGGTATAATAGTCTAATGACAGCTACTGTATGATTTGAGGGAGTTTAAAATACCATGTCAAGCACTGAGAAGCCAACAATGTGAACACACACATTCACGCGTGATAACAAATAGGACACAGACGATTTTCAGCAAGTAGTCTTTACTAAGAGGAAAGGTTGAACACTGAACATCTCAACACTGTACAGTGAGACTTAATTTATATCCAGTAAAATTCTGCTTGTAAAATCTGGATTACGGATCAAAAGGCACATAAAATCTGCACAGATGAAAAAAAAGAGAGGCTCCCTGAATGAATAACGCAATCAAATTATAATATTAAGTCAACCATTGTTATTGATAATATCCCAAACCTAAAGGAAAAATAATGCTAAGTCAAACATTCAGCATGCAATTTTGTTCTTGGCAATTCATACCAGCAGACACAGCTTGAAAAAGTCTTAGAAACATCTTTGTATTAAAAGATGACTTTAGTTTACACTTATATCTTATTTGCGTTGTGTACAGGACCCAGAGGTTCCATGATTACTGAAACAATTCTGCACCCTTTATCTGTACATTTATTGCATATGAAATGTCTAAAATGACAAGAACACATCAAATATAGCAAAGAAACAATTTCAATTTCCTTATAAAAAAAAAGAAGCAAACCAACAGCTTAAAAAAGGGAAATTGCATGCACACCGTAGACAGAAATGGGGGTTCAACCTGAGGAAAAAGGTTGAGAGTTATGTATATAATACAATGACAATGAGCTTCAAGACGTGTGTGTCATGTGTGTCTTCAGTCGTGTGTGTGTGTGTGTATACAGTATATATACAGTTCGGTCCATATATATGGACAGTGACAGAATATTTGTTATTTTAGCTGTTTACCGAAACCTAATCAAGTTACAGTTATATAACGAATATGGGCTGAAAGTGCAGACTCTCAGCTTTAGGGGTTTAGGAATTACAGCTCTTTAATATGTAGCCCCCTCTTTTTCAAGGGACCAAAAGTAATTGGACAATTGACTCCTTTGTTATTTCTTTGCCAATTAAGCAGGTGGAGTGGATTCCAAGCGTGGCATTTGCATTTGGAAGCTGTTGCTGTGAACGCATGTGGTCAAAGGAGCTGTGTATAACTCCTAGACGTTTCCTACAATATTTTTGTTCAACCCCTTAAATGAAAGCTGAAAGTCTGCACTTCAATTGCATCTCGATTGTTTCATTTTAAAACCATCGTGGTGGCGTACAGAGCCAAAATTAGGGAAATTGTGTCACTGTCCAAATATCTCCGGACCTAACTGTATATGGTAGTGCATGTGTTTGAGTGCTCTCTTATTCCTCCAGTGCTATAAGATCATGTGTATGTGCTTCCATTGCAGGAACGTGTCGATACAGCGTCTGAATGTCTCCCATATGGGAGTCCGGAACTCTCTCAGTGCCATGTCCAGTCTAGTCTCTCCCCCCCACTTTCTGTCTCTATCCATCCCTCAGTCCTCTCTCTCTCTCTCTCTCTCTCTCCATCCCTCTCCCTCTCCTCCTCCAAACCCTCTCTCAGAAGACCAGCCTGTTGACAGTGTTGAAGCCCCCGCCTCCCCCTCCACCGCCCGAGGGGCCACAGCTGCCCGGGGGGTCGTTGTCGTCCGAGCCGTGAGGCCTGAAGGAGCAGTTGGCCGAGGCGGCCTGGAGAGCGCGGGTCCGAGCGTTCAGCTCCTGCTCCTGACGGACCGGGAGACAGAAATGGAATGGTAAATGGACTGCACTTATATAGCGCCTTATTCCAAAGTGCTTTTTACAATGGCCTCTCATTCACCCATTCACACACACACACACATTCACACACCAATGGCAGCAAGCTACCAATGCAAGGCGCTGGCCCGCTCATTGGGGGCAATTTGGGGTTCAGTGTCTTGCCCAAGGACACCTCGACACGTGGCCAGACGGGGATCGAACCGCCTTGGCCTTACGATTATTAGACGCCGGCTCTACCTACCGGCTCTACCTCCTGAGCTACAGCCGCCCTCCAAAAAAGGTGGAGATGAGACATCAACACACGGTTCACAGATGAGCTTCTTGGAGTAGGGAGAGGGGCTGACCCTTGAACAACTGATCCGGGGTCTGATATTCATTGACAGCCCTAGTGGGAAAGGTTAAGAATGGGGGGACATGGCAATCTGATCTTAGATCTGAGGGTACGGTGTTGCGCTTCCTGGGTTAGGAAATGCTACTCTAGTGCCCACTTTTCCTCGTTTTCCTCGTTTCCTCGTTTCTTTTCCTCTTTTCTTTTTAGAAAACAAAAAAACAAAACCAGAGACAGAAAATGAGGGTAGAAACTGAGGGAAAAGTTGAGAGGTATGGATACAGTACAATGACAGCATAAATGCTACTCTGGCGCCCCCTAGTGGTGCACCAACTGTAGTTGAATGATGAGACGTTAGGCCTTTTCTCTACTGTTAGAAAACAGCTCCTCGCGTCCCCCTCGAGGACAGGACCCTAGGAGTCGTTTTCTAACCATTGAGAAAAGGCTTTTGAGGTTGAAAGGATACAATTTCCACAAGAAGGAGAGGCTGAATGTCGCTAATGGAGATGGTTTGATGTGGTTTGATATAGCAGCTGGATTCCCTGTGCATTAAACCAAATTAGCTAAACTCAGGGTTTGAGACAGAGAGAGAGCGCAAGCGAGAGAGAGAGAGAGAGAGACACACACACACAGCTATTTAACATCCCATGGTAATCAAGTAATTAGACTGGGTTACCACTGGCATGATCGCGAGGAGAAAATTTTCACAGGGCAAATACATTAGCATAGTCATTTAGCTCCAATGCCTAATGTGTCATTTAGTCAGCATCACACTAAACACTTATGCTAATGCTAACAGCATTACCCCCCCCGGGCCTGTATTTAGTGACAGGAATCACACAGGCACTGCGCTGGAGCTGGAGGGGGATTTCACCGCACTAATTGACTTTTAGGAGTAGAAGTCTGCTTATCAACCGTTTGTCACCGAGCCTGATCTCTTAAGCACCTGTCGTGGAGGGAAAGAGGAAGAGTATTATGGGCTGTTGCCTGTAGCTCTGCTCCTATTTGGCTGACAGTTAGTAATCCAAATATACCACTAAATCAGGTATCACCCTCTCTCACGCACACTCACACACAGACTCTGCGTGGTACCTGTAAGAAGAGCTTGTTGTCCTTGGTGATGGCGTCCATCAGCTCCTTCTGCAGGGGAGGTTCTGAGCTCAGCCTCCTCCCACTGGCCGCCGCCGCCTCTGCTCCCCCGGTGCCGCTCCCCCCCTGTTTCCGGTAGATGAGCACGTAGGCCGTGTCCTTGGGGAAGCGGCTGGTGATGTTCTGCACCGACTCCCAGGACGTAAACGTCACCCGGCTGTCGTTGAACAGCAGCCAATCCCTGCCCTCCTGGCTGCCCCAGCCTACTTCCTGTCTGGGGGTCATCCCTGGCATGTCGGAGCACGTGGCGAGGTCAGGCTCCGCGTGCCCGTTCCCGCCGGCCTCCCCCCCCCCCCCCGGGGTGAAGTGGTTGATCGGGTGCTGCGCTCCGTCCGCCCCGTTGACGTTCCGGCCGTAGGAGTAGTAGTGGCCGCTCTCCGACGACAGCCCGGAATGCATCACCACCGAGCTGAGGACGTACGGCACCGCGCGGACTGCCGGCGACGGCTCCACCTCCACCTCTCCGTTCCTCCTCCTCCTCTCCTCCTCCTCCTCCTCCTCCTGCTGCTCCTCCCTCCGCGACGGCTTCAGCTTCTTGGCCAGGTTCTCGCTGCTCTCCGGAGAGTCCACCTGCAGAGGGGAGGAGGAGGAGGAAGAGGAGGAGGAGGGAGAGGGGGAGGAGGGAGAGCGCGAACGGGGGGGGGCGTGAACGGGCAGCTGCATGAGGGGCGGGATGGCGACGTTGTCCAGGATCTTCCGGCGGACGTGGCACTTGGCGTCGTAGGAGAAGCGCAGCAGCGTGAGGATGAGGTACTCGGGCGCCGCCACCACCCTCATCCCCCTCTCGGCCCGCTGGAGCGAGCCGCACTTCTCGCAGAAGTAGGCGTTCTCCTCGTCCAGGATCTCGGGGGCCAGGAAGTAGTTGACCAGGTCGGGCACGGAGAGCGGCGGCCCGCTGGGCGGTGGTGTGGTCGTGGTCGTCGTGAAAGGGACGCCGCCGCCGGTCGCCGTCGGCTTCTCCTTGAGAGGGCCTCCTTCCGGGGCCTCGCTGCCCCCGTTGACGGCGCCCAGGCAGGGACCCCGGGGGTCCTCGGAGGGCCCCTCCGTCTGGGGGTCCCCCTGGGGGGTGGCGGAGGGGCAGAAGGCCAGAGAGAGGTCTGTAAAGGGCTCTTCTTTCTCCGAGACGCCGTTACACTGCATGCAGCGGATCCCCGTGCTGAGACGCCCTCCGAACATCTTCTGGATCAGAGAACTGTCGTCCCCCTCAGCGGGGATCCCGCCGGCCTCCCCTCCGGACCCCTCGGCGGCGGGTTGACCCCCGGCGTCCTCGTCGGCCGCGTTGCCGGTTGAGACGTACTTGGCCTTGGCTGACAGGAGCACCTGGAGGGTTTTCTCCTCTTCGTGTAACCTTGGCAACGGAGCCGTATGCGACAGGTGAGAAACATGTTCATGAGACAATAAGAGATCAAATAAATTCAATATTTAAAATGTTTTTGGCTAGAATGTGTATGTATGTGTGTGTGTGTGTGTGTGTGTGTGTGTGTGAGAGAGTGTTGTACCTGTCTAGGAGGAAGCGCAGGTACTCAGAGCAATCCTGCTGAGACCCTGAAGTGAACCAGGGAGGCCTGGACACCTCAAAGAAGTTCCTGGGGGCGTACGCCGCCCTCTAGTGGACGCAGACACACATTGCATCTCAGAATGGAGACAGTCATGTTACATTTACATTTTTGCCATTTAGCAGATGCCTCTATCCAAAGCGACTCAAAACAAACACATAATAAATAATATATTATTCAGTAGCCTATAATATAATAAAATGGCTATTGTTGTCCACTGGTGGTGACACCAGCATTACAAGTACATTTGACAATAAGCCCATAGATTCTGGTGAGCGCTAACCTGAGTGTGTGCAAGGAAGGCAAAGAGGAGCTGCAGTTTCTTCATCAGCTGGTGGGCGCCGTTCAGTTGTAACGACAAGACGTGCCTCCTGAAACTGGAGAAGGAAAATGAACTGCGGCTCATCACAAGGTCAACAACACCTGCCGGAAATGATTTAGCTGTGTGTGTGTGTGTGTGTGTCCGACTCACTCTGTGGCCATGAACAGTGTCTGTATGACGCGGTGTGCGTGTGTGTGTGTGTGTGTGTGTGTGTGTGTGTGTGTGTGTGTGTGTGTGTGTGTGTGGATGTGTGGATGTGCACGCCTGCGTGGCCTACTCACTCTGTGGCCGTGAACAGGGTCTGTATGATGCTGTTCATGTAGCAGGTGTTTCCCAGGTTGATCAGGCCTGTCTTGCCCGTCTCAGACTTCCCTGCCAGCCTGAGCAGACCGGAGGTGAAGGAGTTGAACTGGGAGGTCCAGGCACTTTGGTTCAGAACCAGCTTGATCTTCTTCTCGCTAGGCTTAGGCAGCTCCTGGACAAATAACAACAACAACAACAACCAGCATTTAAGATTCACAATATACACCTTAAGAACATCTACCCAGTTGGGGTCCCATCCTGACCGTCCCCAGAGAAAGGAGGTCTCCTCTCCTCCCCATCCTTCCTCTTTGTCCTCTTTCATCTCACCCTTGCTGCTAGAGTTGCCGATCTCAGATCCCCTCATGTGTAACATATAGCATAAATGTATTTTAAAAAAGCATAAAAAAGCATAAAAAAAAACAAATCTTCCGTCCATCTTCTGTCCTATATTTTGTAGTGAGAAAGTTGGTAACCCTACTAGCTGCACTCCATGTGCTGCTCCTCCACTCACCTCCACCCCTACCGGCCTACCTCTCGCGTAAGGTAAATACATTACAAATCGGAAAGGATAATTGTCTCAAGTATTTCATGAGGCAACCTGTAAGAAAGAACGTTGAAATCCTGTAGCAACTAACTAACTTAACACTAGATATTATTTTGTTTCTCTTCAAGAGTCAGCAACAGGTGACTAGCCCCTGCACTCTCACCTATAGGCGACTAGCTGCGCAGGTGGTAACACCCCGTCGCTTCCTCCAGTTGTACAAAGTTGAGAGCGCAGAGAGCCTTGTATGTGTTATTGAGGAGGTCATAAATCTGACATTAGGGCTGGTAATGATGGCCAGAAAGAGAGAGAAACTGAAAGTCTACTAAAAGGTATTACTACTAGGTAGAGATTCCAAGGTATTTTCTGGGAATGTAAACCGGTTTTGCGAAGTCTAACAGTGGCCCAGGTCTAATGTGTGGTACATGAGAGAGCAGCAACAACAACAACAACAACAACAACAACAACAACAACAACAACAACAGTCTTCTGGATGTTCCCTCACTTTGATTTCCTCCAGGATGTTGTCATAGAGGTCAGGGAAGCCAGAGAACTGGTACATCATGCAGTGGATGAGCTCTGTGAACTGCACCAAGAAGGCCTTACTGGTGGAGAGGCCATCTGTCTGCAGACTAGTGACCAGTTTCACCACGTGTGGGACCACCTGGGGAGAGAGGGAGGGAGAGAGGTTTCAAAACCAGTTTATTGGGACAATGACAGGAGGGAAGATGAATAAAAAGAAAAAAAAAGAGAGAAATATCCACTCAAATGTGACATGTGAAAAGGTCCGCATGTCGGCAATTATCAAATCGACAAATTACCAAAAAGCTTCTTATATAAATAATTATAATTATATATATATATTTGTGCCCACTTGATATAACAAACAACCGTTTTAGGATCACTAAATGCTTAATAATTTGTGAATTGGATTCACTGTATCGTCTGCTGTAGGCTAATAGGTAAGTGATACATGGCTTGTAAACAAACTTAGGGCCGGTTTCACAGACAAGGCTTAAGCCTAGTCCTGGACTAAAAAACATCTTCAATGGAGATTTTACATTGAAAGTGTGATTTAGTCCAGGACTAGGCTTAAGCCTTGTCTCTGAAACCGGCCCTTAGTGTTTTAGGACGTGTTCAAAAGCAAGGACTGTGTGATTGTTTTGAGTGTGTTTTGATTCAGAGCGAGTTCCTCCAGTATTTAATTTGAGGGGGACCAACATTCAAATAAGCATATCTTCTTCAACTGTTTTCATTGAAAACTGATTTCAATGTCTGACACATCATTTGAAAGCTTCCTGAATCTGCACTTTCATAATCTGGAGAAAAAAAGAAAAGAAAAATGACCTTGACCTACTTTTTCACCAGACCGTGTCACAAATGTGTCCTCTTAAATAAGAGAGGGGTAGATTTTTTATGATGCTTTTAAACACAACACAGTCTACAGAAAAGAGATACGGCCTCGCACATAAGGCTTCATTTCACCTCCATTTGTTTTTAAATTGACTGACAATCAAAGCAGGTAGAAACCTAAAGGCATCTCAGGTCTCTGTCCCCACAGCACCTCGCTAGAGGCAGAGTCATGCTGGGCTGGGGGGGGTGGGGGCTGATTCATGGGGCTTAATGGAGCCTGAAGGCTCTTAATGCCACATAGGAGGAAAAGACAGAAAAAGGTGTGTGTGTGTGTGGGGGGGGGGGTCCTCACCAAGTGGAAGGCCTCGGGAGAGTGCTGGAAACTCAGCAGCATGTGAGAGAGGACGACCAGAGCCCCCTGCCTCACGATGGGGTACCACAGACGGTTGAACACCTAGACACAGACACACACACACAGACACACACAGACAGTCAAATATACTACAGATGTGACGGCCGCTGGTGAAACCCTGAACAAGTCGGCAACCAATCAAATTGTTCAGACTTTTATTCTGAAAATCAATGACACACTCGCTAGTCAAGCCAAAATATTGTAATACAATGGATTCGGTGAGTAATCCCCACTACTCTACACTAACTAGGTAGTAGTGGGGATTACTCACAGAATCCATTGCATTGCAATATTATGGCTTGACTAGCGAGTGTGTCCTTTATTTTTAACAATGTTTACATTTATTTACAAGTTTCACTAGCTGCGGTCACATATAAACATACAGATACACACTAACGGTTCATGATAGAGTTTTACTTTTACACATTTTCCATTTACATTTTTGCCATTGAGCGAGACACCTTTATCTAAAGCGACTTACAACAAGTAAATGTGCCTAAGTAAGTGAATCATCTGTACATCAGTCATCATAAGAAAAACAAATCTATGCTACGGCCAGTGGCCATTGGCACTCACAATGCTAGAAGAAGTAAGAATTACTTTTTGAAAAATGATTTATAGTAGAGAAACTGTACAGGGGTATAGTGGGGATGAAGAGGACTAAAGGAGGGACAGTTAAAATGTAGTAGAGAAGAGATGGAGGTCTTTAATCTACGGCGGAAAACAGGTAGTGACTCTGCAGTCCTGACAGCAGTGGGCAGCTCGTTCCACCAGCAGGGCACCAAGACAGTGAAAAGCTGTGACTGAACAGCATGACCGCTGCTACCGGTCAGAGACAGACAGAGTAAAGCGACCTACACATTAACATTCAGATTAATGTTATGGGGGGGGGGGGGGGGGTGATGCTGAAGGTGAAAGTGTGAGTTGGCAACTCTGGTTTTATGTCACACAAGTGTTAAATATGTGAAGGCACCAAGCCAACACAAGGAAGGAATGAGCGTTCAAAATACCCTGAGCTCTTCTCCATCACAACACACGTCCCACTGCACTCTGAACTCACACATGGCAAGTTAAATATAAACCTGGTTGGAACAGCCTTCAAGTTTCCATCCACAAAACTGTCATTGGCCTCCTAGTTTATATATACACTGTATATACTGCGCGTCAACCTCACATGTGCGTCAGCCACACATTCCGAAATGACAGAAAATCTACGTAATTGTTTTTTTCCCAGAGCTAAATGAATTTAAATAAATGACATTAAATAAATGAATAATCTTGTTCACTGGTGTTACCAATAGTGCCTACTGAAGTGGCTGAAGTTGCTCTTTTGACTGCAGCCAATTCAGTGGCAGAGTTCAGTGGCTAACTAATAGGACGTCGACTGAACAAGACAGTGATTCTGCATAAGGAGTTAACATGGCTGGCTTGTGTCATGAATTTAAGAGTCTGACATTCTAGCTGACTTTTGTTGCCTTGGGTGTGTAGTTTAACCACATCAGCATGACTGGCACGACGCAGAGTGCAGCAAGGAATTTACCACTTTGACCATGTTCGTTCGTCTTGCGGGAAGGACGCTGGAATAAACCATTACTGGAAATGACATTAGCAGGCAAGGGGTTATTCTGTATAGTTGATTCACTTACTTAAGACAAATATACGTTGTAAGTCGCTTTGGATAAAAGCATCTGCTAAATGACTGTAATGTAAATGTAATGTCTATTGCTACAACCTTCTGCATTTAGTTAACGAGCTCAACGACAGTTTTAGCAAATGTGACTCAGGCCTCTGCTGCTGTGGTCAGACAGTACTAGGGCTGCAACAACGAATCGATTAACCCAAAAATAATCGACAGATTAATCGATTATCAAAATAATCGTTAGTTGCAGCCCTAGACAGTACTGTTACTGTACACACCAGCTCTATCTTGAGCAGCGTGACGTCGATGAGGATGGTGAACTTCTGCACGGCAGCCAGCCCCTTCAGCAGAGAGATGACCCAGGTGTCCACATGGTGGGCCAGAGGCCACGACAGCCAGTCGATCATCCTGGAGAGAGGTTAGAGAGAGAGAGGTTAGAGAGAGAGAGAGGTTAGAGAGAGAGAGAGAGAGAGGTTAGAGAGAGAGAGAGAGGTTAGAGAGAGAGAGGTTAGAGAGAGAGAGGTTAGAGAGAGAGAGGTTAGAGAGAGAGAGAGGTTAGAGAGAGAGAGGTTAGAGAGAGAGAGGTTAGAGAGAGAGAGGTTAGAGAGAGAGAGAGGTTAGAGAGAGAGAGAGGTTAGAGAGAGAGAGGTTAGAGAGAGAGTGAGAGAGAGGTTAGAGAGAGAGAGAGGTTAGAGAGAGAGTGAGAGAGAGGTTAGAGAGAGAGAGAGGTTAGAGAGAGAGAGAGGTTAGAGAGAGAGAGGTTAGAGAGAGAGTGAGAGAGAGGTTAGAGAGAGAGAGAGCGAGAGGTTAGAGAGAGAGAGAGGTTAGAGAGAGAGAGAGGTTAGAGAGAGAGAGGTTAGAGAGAGAGGTTAGAAAGAGAGAGAGGTTAGAGAGAGAGAGAGAGAGAGGTTAGACAGAGAGAGAGAGAGGTTAGAGAGGTTAGAGAGAAAGAGAGAGGTTAGAGAGGGAGAGAGAGAGAGGTTAGAGAGAGAGAGGGAGGGTAGAGAGAGTAGGAGGTCTCCGTAAAAATACTGTTGCAAACACATTCCGTTTGTGTTGTGAGCTGACCTGCAGAGAGCCTGTGTCATACTAGCGTCCTTGACGTTCTGGTCGGTGGTGAGGCTCTTGATGAGAACGGTGATCATCTGCAGAGGGATGTGCTGCACCAGGCTGGCCAGGGCTATGGAGGGGTCAAAGGAAGGGTCTACACACAACACAGAAGAAACATTAGATAGAGAGATACTTTGTTGTTCTCCGAGGGGAAATTAAGGCATTACAACACCTCACATCACAAACTACAACAACACAATAAATGACATGTCACGATCTAATCTAATTTTATAAACATAACACATTTTTGGGTCAGACTTGTCAATCAACTGTTATTACCAGGGGATTTACATTGTCTTTTGTTTTTTGGGGGGCGAAATTGTGTCAATCATTTTCAACATTTATGTGAAAATATATTTGTGTTTCCAATGTTGAATCTGAACAGAACAAAACTAATCTGAAACAAAATGACCAAATGACCCCACTAAGAAGAGGGTTCAATGTCTGATGTTGACTGCAGTGCCGTGTTGCCATGAATCATCTAAATAACAAAAGAGGTACGGCCAGACAAAGAGGTACGGACTGACAATGGGTTTTCCAGGACGCTCAATCATGTGTTAAACGCCTGACATGACCAGTGAGCTCAGTAGGGTAGGGATGTGGGGGGCGGGTCTAATCACTGACTGGAACATTAAGAAACAGTTCTGTTCTCATAGCATTCTATGGTCTTAAGAGTACAGTAATATCCATCCATGAGAAACAGCTGCTGTTTTTTCATTTTATTATTGGGATTGGGATAGAGATAGAGATAGTAGAGATTGACAGGAAGGATGGGTGAGAGAGAGGAGGGCTGGCATGCAGGATAGGTCAATGGCCGGAATCGAACCGGGCACCCTGCGCCCCCAGCTGCTGTTTTCAAAGACAGTGGATCGTTTACCCTCGATTACACACAACACAGAGCTCAGTGAACGTGACAGTGATGTAGCGTACGTACTCTCCCTGTGTCTCACCTGTGGAGGAGATGATGGCGAACACCTCCTGCAGCGAGGGCAGCAGCGTGGTGGGCTCCGCCTTCCAGATGTTCTGCAGGAGTGTGCTGACCTTGGTCACCTGACCCACGTACTCCCTCAGCTCCCTCTCCTGGCTGGCGGGGCAGCTGAAGTACCCGATGGTCCTGACCAGCTGCTGGCAGAACAAGACGGCCGACTTGTCCCTGGGGATGCACTGCACGAAGTCCGACAGCATGACGCTGAGACGGGCGCACAGGGCCGGCTCGGGCCTCTCGCACACCAGCCTCAGCACCTCCACCTGGATCACCCCGAAGATCTCCAGTACCGAGGGGCAGCTGATGAGCAGCCGCAGGCAGCAGTGGATGTAGTCCACGACGGCCGGGTCTTTGCGGTCCAGGGGGCCGTAGCCCAGCTGGAGGAGGCCCAGCACAAAGTCTTTGCTGAAGAAGAGCTCAAACTCGGCACGGTGGTACCGGGCGTACGCCTCGAGGACCTGGAAGCCCACCTGTTTCTGGAAGGCGTCTTCGCCCAGGAGGACGAGGCGAGAGGTGAGGGCGAACAGCGCCTGGCATTGCTCCTCTGTGACCTCCTTCTCTGCCGCCTCCACCACCTTCTTCACGATGGCCCTCTTCACCGGTAAAGTGTGAGAGGAGCTGACCAGCGCCTCCAGAATCTTGTCCATTGTGGCGGTCTATTGGGCAGGGTGGGGGTGGGGGGGGGGGATCGACACCTAGCCTAAAAAGGAGAGAGCAGAGGGTAATCCAACATGCACATTTTTTTCATATGAAGACTACCTTCCGATTTACTGTAGACCATACACCAGTAATGACAACCCAATAAATGAGGTATGAATGAGACAGCTCTCATTGAGAATGATACGATCGCATAACTGAAGCACAACATTGAGTAGGTCGTCAACAACGACGTATTGTGTCAAACTGCAACGTAAACAACAACATTAAGCCAGGCATGCTGTTTCATGATGATGTCGCACAATCGACAATGACGCTAGCTAAAACAAGTCCCAACAATATCGTGAGTTTAGAATGATAAGGTTCTCCGTTTAGGGCAGTTCAGAGATATTGAGCGTCAAAGTTTTCACATTCCATTATGTTTAGTGAGATGGAACCTTTGTATTTTATGAATTACTAACTCAAAAATGTCAACATTTTAAAAATAACACCACACAGGCATTAATAAACACCTAATGGATCAGATTATGTAAAAAAACTACATTTTGACCAAAAATGGAGATAGAACCTTATTCTAACATCACGATGTGTCAGCTGTAGAGTCCCACAGCAGGGCTGTTAGCTAACGGTACAAGTATAACAGATTTTTACAAACGTAACCATACAAACTCCCCCAGATAGAGTTTTCTACCTAACGTTAGTCTTCTATTCGAGCTAACCGGCTAACTGGTGACGTTAGAATTATAAGGTTCTATCTCCATTTTTGGTCAAAATGTAGTTTTTTACATAATCTGATCCATTAGGTGTTTATTGATGCCTGTGTGGTGTTATTTTTAAAATGTTGACATTTTTGAGTTAGTAATTCATAAAATACAAAGGTTCCATCTCACAGAACATAATGGAATGTGAAAACTTTGACGCTCAATATCTCTGAACTGCCCTAAACGGAGATAGAACCTTATCATTCTAAGCAGCTAACTGGCTAACCGGCTAACTGGCTAAACAAAGCAGGCCGGAGATGACGTCACTGACTGACTTAGCACAAAATGTATCTTTCTAAAAACGACATACGCAGACCTCCACAAGCAACACTTACCCAGAGAATTCATGTCAGTCGTATTAAATGAGGATATTCTTCGCTGTCAGTAGACGTTAGTCGCTCGTTAACAACTCATTCACGTGTTATTTTGATTATTTTCCGTAGCGAGCCTCAGCTGATTTAAAAGCCCTGCAAGAAACGTCATTCAAATGACGAATCACGAATTCTGGTAGGACCTCTGTATGTACTCAAGTTTTCGCCTTATCCATTGCCTGTTCATAAAGAACGAGATTATTGGGGGGGGGGATGCTGTATTTTACTTTGTGATTCGTGTGCTTATCTTATTTATCGGTGAACACAATGAAAGATGTCTTTGCCACTCTATTATAGTAAGCTAAATTGATGATTCCGCGGACTTTGTCAGAGTTTTTTTTTTTTACAAAGAACTTTAGTTGTCGCTGTCGCACATGGCTTGGAGATCAGTTTGGTTTTGACGTAGGCTCCGCCCCTTTTAGTCTGTCCTCTCTGTTCCTCATTTTCTGGATTTCCAACCTGGATATATTTTTACATTATCCTCAGGGTTCGAGTTATAAGCTGAGCTTTGTGGGGGTCTCCAAAATAACAGTGCGAAATGTTCTCATGCACCCGCGTGAATCATGCCCACACAGCGTTGGGACTTAGAAAAACAACTAATAAAACAATCATTTTCCAAATATGTCCCTAATGCTAGTGTGAAATATATCCATGTCTTTCGAGACTCAATTAAATGTCCATTTGTTGCAGCATTTATGCTGGTGTGTATGCTATTACCTTGCATAATACACTCATAGTATAATTGAATGACATTGTAATAAAATAATAAATCCACATTCTCCTCCAATCTATAAACACACACTTTTCAATAAACATATAATAGACCTACTTATTCTGGTACCAAGTCATACAGTAGCCTACTATTCTGTGGCAAGAGTGTCTCACTCAAAAACATTCTCAATTGGCTATTCCAAATTATCATCACCACACACTGGGATATAGCAATATAATACAATTTAAACTGTAGTCTTACTTTAAGACTAAAACATTCACAAAACGTAATATTAGCCTATTGGCATCAAATAAAACAACAAACTTTCGAAATACTAATCAAAATGACTGTCAAGTGTATTCAGGAAAATCACTTCATCTTACGGTTTTGACCGCATTGTTTGGATGCCTGACTAGCAGCTAGCTAGCAATGGAAATACAGAAAGGCAACGGGCACAACTCTCACGTTAATCAAAAGTCGGATTCTAAACACTCAAGTCTACTCAAAACATATCTCTGATGTATTCTACATTAATATAATAACAGTTAAAAGTTAATTTGTGTGCTTTTCACATTGTAACAAACCTGGAAAACACAGGATATTAGCAGGACTAGCTTCTCTTCCCAAGTTTGCTCTGAAGGCAGCGCGGGAGCGCCTCGAGATGAAACTGGGCAGACTACCACCTGACCTACTAAACACAACGCCATTGGCTCCCCTCTTCAGTCCTGATCTAAATTTAACCCCTTACAGTTGGCTGTAGAAATAATTATTAGTTGACAACTTTGCATTAAAATAAATGTTATAATTAATAGTTATAGTTATAATAACCATATTATTGGTTATTATTTTCGAGGGTACTACACAAGCACGACACATTGTCCCCGTCTCCATTTCCAGTGACATCGCACCTGACATAAATAATCATGTATGCTCGTCCATGAATTGTGCTTTCATCTAATGTTACGCTAATACGGGAATCAAGTGATTTGACATTAGAAATGAATTTGTTTTTCATCTCTTGTGCAATGTGCTCTACAATCTGGGCACATGAATGATCGGATCGGTGAGTAGGACCGACTGTATAATCCTTTCTTTAGCGACAGTATAGGCTGCCCTGAACGAACTAGCTGTCTCCTTATACATACTGATTGAATGAATGAATGAATGAATGAATGGTCTTTATTGTCATTGATATAGTACAGGTACCATACAACGAAATTCGGGAGGGGGGGCTCCCCTGGTGCTAGGAAAAAAAAAAAACTAAAAACAAGAAGGGAAAAAGAGCTGGTTTACATAAATAAAGGCTATGTACACTATCCACTATACTATGCTATACCTATTCTAACATTTCCTATCTCTGAACCTTATGTACCCGAGGGTTGTCATATTGCACATAGTGTTATTGCACATTCAGGGTTCAGGGCCTAGAACCTAGGTCTTTGCTGTGTTCAGGACCTGAATGGCCCTGGGGTAGAAGCTGAGCTTCAGTCTATTTGTCCTTGCGAACATGGTCCTGAACCGCCTGTCCGAGGGCAGCCGAGCAAAGTGTTTGTTCCCAGGGTGGGATGGGTCTCTGGAGATCTTGGAGGCCTTCCTGAGGCAGCGTGTGTTGTACAGCTCTTCCAGAGAGGGGAGGGGGGCGCCGGTGATCTTCTGGGCCGATCTCACGACTCTCTGTAGCGCATTCCTCTCTGCGGCTGTGCAGCTGGAGAACCACACGCAGATGCAGTAGGTGAGGATGCTCTCCACTGCGCAGCGGTAGAAGGTCACAAGCAGCTCCTGTCTGATGTGGTCTTTCCTGAGGACTCTCAGGAAGTAGAGCCGCTGTTGTGCCTTCTTGATGATGGCCGCTGTGTTGGTCCTCCAGGACAGGTCATCCTGTATGTGCACCCCCAGGAATCGGAGGGTTGAGACTCTCTCCACGCTCCCTCCATCGACGAGCAGGGGCTGGACCTCAGATTTTTTCCTCCTGAAGTCTACGATGATTTCCTGGGTCTTTGACTGGTTCAGCAGGTTGTTAACCTTGCACAGCTTGCCCAGCTGCTCCACCTCATCCCTGTACGCCGCCTCGTCCCCCCCCGAGATGCAGCCCACCACGGTGGTGTCGTCTGCAAACTTTACGATGGAGTTGCTGGGGTGGACGGGGGTGAAGTCGTAGGTGTAGAGGTTGTAGAGGATGGGGCTTAGCACGCAGCCCTGGGGGGACCCAGTGCTGAGTCTGAGGGCTGTGGAGGTGTGGGAGGGGAGTTCTGCTACTTTCTTCGGAAGCACTTGCTTTAGTTTGAGCTCTGCTATTTCAACAGTTAGGTGTCATAACAGGGCAGCTGAATTCAAGTTTGGTTTCTTGGATGAAATCCCGAAACTTTCCAGTCTTGTCGCCTCGGTCGGCAGCAGTGGCCTTTTTTGGGGCGGCATGATAGCTAGCTACTGAATGTTTTCTTCTCAATAATCGTGTTTTCACGTTCGCAAGCTCTCAACGATCATATTCTGCTGTTGCACAATATTCTACTGCGCCCCATAGTGTCTTGGTGGTAAATTGCAGGCAGTCAAAGGCATACTGTCATTCACAGGAGATTAATGGTGCGCGTAGTTATTTTGGAAAACGTGTTTATTTTAGAATATTTATCATATAAATAAATATAAATAATACTAATTACATTGACATTTTTGATCAAATAATGGTTGTGGTAATGTATTATTAGCGACCCCCACAGATGTATGATTTGACTGCTTTCATGGGAGCTCAGACCTTCCTTATGGGAGCTCAGCTCCCATTGGCTCCCACATAACTCGAACACTGCCAACCTGTATAATCAACCTGTATAATCAGGGCTGGTCCTTAACATTATCCTCCTCCAATGGAAAATAAAGAATGAATGTGGAAAAGAATAAATAAATATAGAAATGTATTTCGTTATACTGTGTGTATCCATTCATTTATTTGTTCATACATTCATTTATGTGTCTATATATGTATTGTTAAGTTTGACAGACTTGGTCCTCCATATGTTGAGGACGAAGTGAGTGGAGGATAGAGGAGATGGTGTGAAACAGTGATGATAACATGACATTAATATAACTCGTTTTAATTTTCCGGTGTTCATCACAAATACATGTTTGTTATTTGAGACATAAATCATATGTTTTCACCTTATAAAAAAGATCACATCAGGTCCAGTGATGACCTCTGATGTGAGCCAGTGTTTGATCTTGTAGTTTGAATATGTTAAGTGCTATTTGTGTACACAGTAGGCCTACCTGTAACATTTGACCCTTAACATAACAAAACAAAATGTATATCCCTGGTTGTGTTCATGTAAGGTTTTACATGTCATTAATAATACAACGATGGTTTAATCTGGATCAGAATAATAATAACAGATTCGTTATAATCCAAAATCAAATCAAGGTAGTTGATTTCCCCTACTACTCAAAATCTGCCAGATAGATCTGAGCCTGGATCGATATTTAAAAAAAAGAAAGAATTGAGATCATTCTGATCTAGATGAAATGTTTTGAAATACTGGGTCCAGGGACGTTTCGAAAATGTCAAATATTCAGTCAAATATGATTTGTATTGTAAGTGAAATCCTTGATACAAAGCCTGGATCTCCTGTTTCCTTCCTTACTTTTCCGGTACCACCGCGTCATAGGCTGTGTTCGGAATGGCATACTAGCATACTGCATACTAGCATACTCAATGAGTATATACTGCATACTGCCTTCTAAATTCATAATAAGTATGCGATTCTCTCATACTCAAATCTCGCATACTGTACAGTGTGAACGCACTGCATACTCAAAATCTACGTCATATCTAGTATGAGTAGTATGCTAGTATACCATTCCGAACACAGCCATACCAAGGGGGGCGGAGACTTGACGGCTACCCGAGGATTCCGTGTTCTCGCGATACCCAAAGTCCCACCGGGGTAGCTTTGGAGAACGCGGGTAGTGGTAGCTCTCCGCTAGCGAATGAATCGCTTGTGACCAAGCCTGTCTTTCATTAGAAACAAAAGGATCCTACGTTTACGCTGGTGGAAAGTTTCGGAAATCATCTCTGTTATCAAACGCCGGCACGTAGCCATCGAAGAAGCGGACGATCGGTTTAAATCGAGGTCGCAAATTCGGTTAAGAGAGAATGTCGGAAAGTGGAAACGGCGTGGAGCCGCGGGAAGAGACGAAGCCTGAAGTTGTAGCAACCCTCGGAGCGACGGAGGTGAGACGTCTTAATCGTGACGTTAGAATGATAAGGTTCTATCTCCGTTTAGGGCAGTTCAGAGATATTGAGCGTCAAAGTTTTTACATTCCATTACGTTCTGTGAGATGGAACCTTTGCATTTGACGAATTACTAACTCAAAAATGTCAACATTTTAAAAATAACACCACACAGGCATTAATAAACACCTAATGAATCAGATTATGTAAAAAACTAAATTTTGACCAAAATGGAGATAGAACCTTATAATTCTAACGTCACGAACTTTCACGACGCTTTGTTGAGTTCTGCTGCTGGGCTAATCAGCGTCTCTTTCCGACCCATCTTTTTTTTCTCCCGGGAGTGTAACAGTGTTGTGTGTCAGGCCAGCCCTGTGTTTCATAAGAGTTTAGCTGGCGCCAGTGCTAGTGAGCTAGCTACCGTTGGTGTTGTGATCCAGCTTAACCGGCCGACAACTCATCCTCATTCCTCACACTCATAGTTGTTGACTTGACACCTCTCTTTACCTCTGGAGTGATCACCCTACCCTGTTCAGGCCACACTAACTAACTAAACAGAGGGATCGATTAGCTCCCCTGACTCATCCTGTGTTACCATGATGCCAGACAAGACAAGTCACTCCAGCCCACTTTGCTGCCCTACTCCGGGCTTTGTTTTCATAACGGTGTTGCGCATTGCCATGGTGCGATGCTGATGGGGTTTACAAACTCAACGCCTGGTGGTTTTCCTGACCACCTAAGCATGGCCGTTACTATCGATCTCTTGCTGCTGTATTATATGCAGTTGATTAAGTAGCGCCAACAGTGCAACACCACTTCCCACAAACACACAATGTTGACTTTTTGCTTTGTCTCGTTTGCCACCAGACTAAAGATGACGCTTCAGAGGCCGGACAAGAGGAGTCCTCCGAGAGTGGACACGATGCCCAGGACGAGTCGTCATCATCCCAGACAGAGACTTTGGTAGCAGAGGCGCCTCCCTACGAGGAGAAAGTGGTAATGTCACCCTGCTACTCACTAGCTATCTCAGAGGGTCTTCATTTGCATTTGCGTCATTCTTGGACACCCCAAAACATCAGTCCTGAACACGTTCCTTTTTGTCCGAACGTGTTTTGTCTTTAGTTGATTTGAAAAGGCTGTTTTGTTTATTGTTTTTCTCTGTGTGCAGAAAACAGACCGGACCAACAGATTTGAGTACCTACTGAAGCAGACGGAGGTGTTTGCCCATTTCATCCAACCGGCAGCACAGAAGACGCCCACCTCCCCCCTCAAGATGAAACCCGGCCGTCCTCGTGTCAAGAAGGACGACAAACAGAACCTGCTTTCCGCTGGAGAGTGAGTATCCATAGCAAGACGACCCAGGGAATCGGCTAGTATCACATATGGGCACATTGGGTTTGTGTGTGGGACAATTGTCATGTTATTGCTGGTGGATTGTGGGTGATGGAGTTTCTCGCTCTCGTCAACAGTAACCGCCACCGCCGCACAGAGCAGGAGGAGGACGAGGAGCTTCTGAGCGAGAACAGCAAGGCCACCAACGTCTGCACTCGCTTCGACGACTCGCCCTCTTGTAAGCCCTCACATGTGTTTTTTTGTATTTCAGTGTTGCATCGAAGTTAAAGGTGAAAATCTGGCATAATACTAATTTTAACGAGCTGTATTCTTTCGACAGTCGTGAAATCGGGAACCATGAGAGACTACCAGGTCCGCGGTCTGAACTGGCTCATTTCACTGTACGAGAACGGAATCAACGGGATCTTGGCCGACGAAATGGTGTGTTGTTTTTCTTCTCCTATCCTGTTATAACTACCGTACTTGTTCAAACCGCTGTTGTTTATAAACGTACACCTGTGTGTGTGTCTGTTTGTGTACAGTGTATCTTGTGGTCTTCTGTGGCTCAGTTGGCAGAGCATTGCACTAACAACGCTTAGGTTGTGGGTTAAATTCCCGCTGGGACCATATATACTGAAAAGTGTATGCAATCACTGCAATCTCTCTCTTTGGATAAAAGCATCAGCTTCAGCTAAATGGCATATACGATCTCATACCCACCTTTTGTTCCACCTCAGGGTTTGGGTAAGACCCTGCAGACCATCTCCCTGCTGGGGTACATGAAGCACTACAGGAACATCTCCGGTCCCCACATGGTTCTGGTGCCCAAGTCCACCCTCTACAACTGGATGAACGAGTTCAAACGCTGGGTGCCCTCCCTGAAAGCCGTCTGCCTCATCGGAGACAGAGAAGAGAGGGTAAGCAGTCGCAGAATCATATTGTATGTAACTCTCCCGGTTGGTTGATAAAATCAAAAACAGCAGGACACATGGTCCTATTTAGTAATTCATATAGTTAAGCAATGTGAAAGTCTAGAGTCGTGAGACAGTAAAAGGCGTCTTTGTCCTGGCTCAACCCCCGTAGAGGAGGTGTTGGTGATTTGTGTAGAATCAGCCGTTTTCACACATCAGTGCATTGGGTTGGGCTGCGGATGTCTGCAGGCCTGTTCTTTGGTCTTGTGCCCACCCCGTACTTAAAGAATTTATGAATAAAGTCCCCCAAATTGTCAACATTGTGCAGTCTCAAGGGTGACTAAATGAAGCATCATCATTGATGCATTTTTTTGGTTAATAAAGTATTATTAACCAAAAATGTATTTTATTAATAAAAGATGATGCTTCATTTTGTAGCCAGTCAGTGTTTGTTGCTAAATAAATGGCATATACTTTAAATACTTGCCACTCGAGGTGATGAGTGTTCCGGAATTCTTTGGCAGTTGGTGAGTTAAAGGTCTGTTTCTCCGTCTCTCTCTCTCTCTCAGACGGCCATGATCAGGGACGTGCTGCTGCCAGGGGAGTGGGACGTGTGCGTCACCTCCTACGAGATGCTCATCATCGAGAAGGCCGTCTTCAAGAAGTTCAACTGGAGGTACCTGGTCATCGACGAGGCCCACAGGATCAAGAATGAGAAGTCAAAGGTCAGGGGTCTCCTCCATCGCTTTCGATCATCTATACCGTTATGTTTAGATGCCTACAATGCATTGGCCTATTGATGCACGTTAACGTTATGTACAAATCTTTTAATCTCTTGACATGCTATATTCGTTCACGCGGTAGACTCTCTTGGTTTGTTGATCATATTGTGTGTGTGTGTGTGTGTGATGTAGCTGTCTGAGATCGTCCGTGAGTTCAAGACCACCAACCGTCTGCTGCTGACCGGCACCCCCCTGCAGAACAACCTCCACGAGCTCTGGGCTCTCCTCAACTTCCTGCTTCCTGACGTGTTCAACTCCTCTGAGGTAAGAGTCACACTGCTGTCTCACCCACCCACAGCACAGGCTGCTGTCTCACCTCCCAACAGCACGGGCTGAGAAGCTCACCAAACATTATCCTTCTCCCCATCTGTTTACAATCTGAAGTCATTTGTTTTGTGTGTTGACTCATCTGACTCTCTTATTTTGAAGGACTTTGACTCCTGGTTCGACACCAACAACTGTCTGGGAGATCAGAAGCTGGTAGAACGTCTTCACACTGTAAGTGTCTGAAAAGAAAAGGGGCCCTGGAGGTGTTTCTTTGACATTTTGGATTTCTTCATTGTGATACACGGCTGTTACACTCTTTGTGTTAACCCGGACCCTTTGTGTCTGTGAAGGTACTGCGTCCGTTCCTTCTGCGTCGTATCAAAAACGAGGTGGAGAAGTCTCTGCTCCCTAAGAAAGAGATCAAGATGTACGTGGGTCTGAGCAAGATGCAGAGAGAGTGGTGAGTATCCCCATCCCGAGGGTGGTGTACATTCGGTTGCCGTGGCTACTCTCACGACATGGTCATATACAGAATCACGTTCTCCGATTTAGACTATTTGAATACATTCAGGGCCGGTTTCACAGACGAGGCGTAAGCCTAATCCTAGACTAAAAACCGTCTTCAATGGAGATTTTACAGGCTTAAGCCTTATCTGTGAAACCGGTCCTCAGTGTATTAATTTGCAGATATTGTCATGCATATATACCATATCCAGGGTTCTCCCTCGGGTTTTTGAACAAGATGGCGATGGATCGCATTATCCGACTGCATAAAACCGACTTGCATTTATTCATGTCCAAATCTATCCGAAATGATTTACAATTAGAGATTACAGAGACAGTCTCTCTGGAGTAAAGTAGTCTTAAATGCCTTCCTCAAGGGGCACACTAGTAGTGTAGTTCTCAACTCAAGACCGATCACCAGTCCTACTCACTATCCTCTTGGCCAGCCGACATCCTAAACCCGTATTCACCCAAATAACGTTTCTCCGTCTTCCCCTCTCTCCTCAGGTACACCAAGATCCTGATGAAGGACATAGACATCCTGAACTCGGCCGGTAAGATGGACAAGATGCGTCTGCTGAACGTCCTGATGCAGCTGAGGAAGTGCTGTAACCACCCGTACCTGTTTGACGGCGCCGAGCCCGGACCCCCCTACACCACCGACATCCACCTGGCGGTCAACAGCGGCAAGATGGCCGTCCTCGACAAGCTGCTGCCGAAGATGAAGGCAGACGGTGAGTTTGGGAATTGTAGTTTTTTTCCCTATTATTATTAATTCTTTTATTATGATTTATTTGAGTTGTTTTGGCTCAGTCAAGAGTTTAAGATGTCTTTTATTAGTATTTTCCTCTGTTTGAAATGTTTTAGGGCCAGCTTTTTACAACACAGAGTTATGAGAGTTATGAACTTTACAAAATCGTCGCAGGGGGGTTCATGTTGTAGCACCCACATAGGAAGGTAGATAGGTAGGCACTTCATTGATCGCCGCGGGGAAATGAAGATGTTTGTCGGTTGATTGACGACCCCTGTCTTCCCCTGACCCCCAGGCTCCCGCGTGCTGATCTTCAGTCAGATGACCAGGATGCTGGACATCCTGGAGGACTACTGTATGTGGAAGAACTACGGCTACTGCCGCCTGGATGGTCAGACGGCCCACGAGGAGAGACAGGTACGGCCCTCTGGTCCATGAGCCCGGCCCCAACATCTTGGCTGTTTCATCCACCTGGGGTGATGGTGCCTCAGTGATTTAGTTTGTTAATACTACCACTGGTTCTTATCAGGTGGTGTAACTGTATCCAGTTACAGAGTTTTTCTGAGTTTTTCCATGACCATGTGACTCTGGCCTCCAAGGGCCTAGATGTTTTTCCCGGTCGGGTCACGTGGTGAGGAAAAACTGAGGGCTCTACTATGTAAGTACACATCTTGCTGTGGGACAGAACTACATTTCCCGTGTCTCCTCGCTCCCTCAGATCTCCATCAATGCGTACAACGCGGACAACAGCTCCAAGTTCATCTTCATGTTGAGTACCAGGGCCGGAGGCCTGGGCATTAACCTGGCCACCGCTGACGTGGTCATCCTCTACGACTCTGACTGGAACCCTCAGGTCGACCTCCAGGCCATGGTCAGTAACACTGTGTGTGTGAGAGAGACTGTGTGTGTGTGTGTGTGTGTGTGTGTGTGTGGCACTCATTTTCAACAGCCATACCATCACCTTGCCTGGCAACTGTTCAATCAATTCTCACCTCATTGGTTGTTCTACCTGTCCCTCACAGGACCGAGCTCACAGGATTGGTCAGAAGAAGCAGGTGCGCGTGTTCCGCTTCATCACAGAGAACACGGTGGAGGAGAGGATCGTGGAGAGAGCAGAGATGAAGCTCCGTCTCGACTCCATCGTCATCCAGCAAGGTAACTGACCGGCTGGACACCCACCTCAGAGCCGCAATGGCACCTGGCATTGACATCTGGTCAATATGAACTCCTGAGGGAGTTATCAGATGGTGGCCATTTTGGATCTCCGATACTGCAGTTTCTAACCAACATTCTAACAACGACATAACAATAGAATTGGTTTTTATTGAATTGCAACTGACTGAGTTTCCCTTATCTGTCTGTCTGTCTGTCCTGTAGGAAGGTTAGTGGACCCCAACCTCGGCAAGTTGGGCAAGGACGAGATGCTGTCAATCATCCGCCACGGCGCCACCCACGTGTTCGCGTCCAAGGAGAGTGACATCACGGACGACGACATCGACGACATCCTGGAGAGAGGGGAGAGGAAGGTAGGAGACGAGGCGATGGAACGGAACTGGACGACCTGTGGTGACCTCGTACCCATAGAATCATAATAAGACACGGTGTATACGTTTAAAACATGTCACACAGGGATCCGACACAACAACAAACAACAAAGACCTCATTCAAATCAATGTTTGTTTTACACAGAATACAGCTGTAACGGTGCAATTAAATGCTTTGGTCAAGCTACATTAGCTCCTCAACAGAGCGATGAAGTATTAGTAATTACAATATCATACAACAATAATATTCATTTGTGGTCTTAAACCTGGTATTGTACTTTGTTTTGTACCAGGCAACATAAAAGCTATAATCCTACATAGGGATATCATGCGTGTACAGAGAGTTGATTGTGTGTGCACCCCCCCCCCCCCCCCCCCTCCCAGACCATCGAGTTGAAGGAGAAGATGTCTAACATGGGGGAGAGCTCCCTGAGGAACTTCACCATGGAGACGGAAGGCAGCGTGTACACCTTCGAAGGAGAGGACTACAGAGAGAAGAAGAAGGTAAACTTCGTCCACTTCCTGTTTAGCACCGTGCCTGAATACATCATCTGTTTACAGTTGTCTCTCATCGATGTCATTGTAGTGAGATCAGTCTTGTGTATTTTTTATTTATTTATTTTTACAATTATTGACGATTGCCTTCTTTTCACCAGGTGATCACAAACTGGATCGAGCCGCCCAAGAGAGAGAGGAAGGCCAACTACGCTGTGGACGCCTACTTCCGAGAGGCCCTGCGTGTCAGCGAGCCCAAAGCACCCAAGGTGAGTTAGGCCTCACTATTGCCCCCCTGGAGGCAGGAGGTATAACTACGTAGTTTTAGACCTCTCTCTCTAATACTGAAATCCTATCTTCTAATCCCTCTCCTGCCAGGCCCCTCGTCCCCCCAAACAACCCAACGTTCAGGACTTCCAGTTCTTCCCTCCGCGTCTGTTTGAGCTGTTGGAGAAGGAGATCCTGTTCTACAGGAAGACCATCGGCTACAAGGTACGTCTACGCGCTCCCTTTTACCCACCAACACCCCAGACCTAAACACACGTTACTATGACCTTTGGGTTCAGTGTCGAGAGGCACGGTGTGTTGTGTCGAGTGTTTGTTAGAAGGTGTGTTCCCCTCTCTCCAGGTCCCTCGTAACCCAGAGCAGTCCAACTCGGCCCAGCATCAGAAGGAGGAGCAGGCCAAGATCGACGAGGCTGACGCGCTAACGGAGGAGGAGCTGGAGGAGAAGGAGAACCTCCTCTCTCAGGTATTGGCTGGAACGAAGTTCGAAACGAATGTTTTAACGCTAGGCATGTCATCATTATCACCCTCACTCAACATAACATGAGTTTAAAGCATAGATGCAGCAAAGTTCAATGACTTTGATGCTTGTTGATGTTTCACTTATTCCTTGACTGTCACCTCGACTCAGGGCTTCACCATTTGGAACAAGCGGGATTTCAACCAGTTCATCAAAGCCAATGAGAAGTGGGGGCGGGACGACATCGAGAACATCGCCAGAGAGGTGGAGGGCAAGACCCCCGAGGAGGTCATGGAATATTCCGGTAAGGTTCCCCGTTCCCCCGTCTGCCTCTTACACTGCATTCCCAAAATGGAACTGTCAATGATTAATCTGTTGTGTGTGTGTGCGTGTGTGTGTGTGTGTGTGTGTGCGCTCCCCAACAGCTGTGTTCTGGGAGCGCTGCAACGAGCTGCAGGATATTGAGAAGATCATGGCTCAGATCGAGAGAGGAGAGGCCCGGATCCAGAGGAGGATCAGCATCAAGAAAGCACTGGACTCAAAGGTAAGATAGATAGATACATACTGTACATATTCTGGCTCTAAGCAGATCTATGGAGTTAGCTAAAAGTGATTTACTTGAATCAATGCAGTGGTGCACAAACAACACAGACATGCAAACATTTACACACATACAGCACCTCTGCCGATACACTTTATATACCAAGTTCAAACCAGAACCCACAAAGTTTATTCAAATGTGTGTGCGTATATCACGTCGTAAACCAACCAAACGTTTCCCGCCCTCGTCCAGATCGGCCGCTACAAGGCGCCGTTCCACCAGCTGCGTATCTCGTACGGCACCAACAAGGGGAAGAACTACACAGAGGAGGAGGACCGCTTTCTCATCTGCATGCTCCACAAGCTGGGCTTCGACAAGGAGAGCGTCTACGACGAGCTCCGCCAGTGCATCCGCAACTCTCCGCAGTTCCGCTTCGACTGGTTCCTCAAGTCCAGGACCGCCATGGTGAGTTGGACTGGACTGATTTTATTTTTTTGGTCTCGACACCAACTTCTTTTCAGTGTTTTTGCCCAACTGCTTAAATCTGTTGTAAACCGGGATAACGATTTAGGAGTCGATCGGTTTCAATAGATTGTGTGTGTGTCTTTGCTGTCAAAGGAAAACATCTTGTGAACATTAAAGAATTTGAAGTGTGTGTGTGTGTGTGTGTGTGTGTGTGTGTGTGTGTAGGAGCTCCAGAGGCGATGCAACACCCTGATCACACTGATCGAGAGAGAGAACATGGAGCTGGAGGAGAGAGAGAAGGCAGAGAAGAAGAAGAGAGGACCCCGGACGTCTTCTGTAAGCCTTCACACCATCATCCCCCAGTGTTTCCCCTACCATTGCCTTGGGGGGGCGGGCCGCCCGCCAACGGAACCACCCGCCCCCCCAAGAAAGAGGAATTATTACGGACATAAACGCCAAACATCTGACAAGCTAAAATATCCGCGTTTGTTAAACGCACCCAACCCGAATCTGGCAAGTGGCAAGCCCATAGGCTCGTTGGTAACATTAGTCCGCCAGTAGTCTCGCATAGCCAGACCTATCTCTCCACACTTCGGTTCGCACTGTGCCGCGCTGGAGAATAAAACAACATTGTGCGCGCGACGCGAGAGAGTTTTTGCCGGGTGAGATGTCTTCAGATAGAAAGTAAGCAAGTTGAAACGTTAGCAAATATAATTGCTGAGTGTTCTGATAGAGAAAGTTGGTTAAAATTGGTCGTTATTATTGTGACTAGAAAGTGTCTGACTGACACTTGACAATGACTATAATTACATTGTGTAAATAGTGTCAAAGAACTATCAAGCTAGCTAGCTAGCTCAGAGGTGATGAGATGAGCTAGTCTGCTGCACACTTGCCAGCTAAAGAGCTAACTGGATGCACTTTATTATTTTACTTAAATTAGATATACAATCTTTCTTATTCTGCTAGAATTGGGCTTCATGGTAATACCATAATGGCATATTTACAGTACATGGACAGTGGATTGAAGCATTTGAAATGTCTGTTTTTTATAGTATAGTTGGACATGTTTTTTTTTCTTCCAGGTGAGAGAGTGACTGCATTGCCCACAGCAATCCAAAATTCAATTATAATTATGTTATAAATTGATATGGATCAATTTATACCTCTTATAAGATTATAAATACTCTGGTTGTTATGTTTGCCTTTTGGTTGACAGCAAAATATGGAGGAGAGAGGAAGATAGGGAGGGAGAGAAGGAGAGAGAGCAGGAGAACCAGGTGAGAAAGTGGACAGGTAGTCAAGACCACATAAGTAAGTAGCCTTGAGAACCGATGGTTCTCGAGCCTAATGGCCCATAGGGAAGGACCCTATCTCCTGTTTCCGTAGCGTGAGGCGGCTTAATGTACAAGTTAGTACACCCCCTGGACATGACGCTGGTATGTCGCAGGGTCTTACCCCCTGGGTACCCCCCCTCCTCTATGCTCGTCAAGATCAACACCACACCATTTCATAACAATATCACAAAGAGGAAGATATAAACAAATACAGTTGTCCTATCGCATTACCTAATTATCATGACTTGACTGGAAAGTGACTTCCTTCTTTCTCACCCCCCTGTTCCTCCTCAGGCCCAGAAGCGCAAGACAGAGGGGACCCCAGACAGTAGAGGACGCAGGAAAAAGCTGAAATTGTAAGATGGAGGCTGGACACGAGCTGTCTGCCTGTCAGGTGGTGGTGGTGGAGGAGGAGGAGGAGGAGGAGGAGGAGGAGGAGGAGGAGGAGACGGAAGAGAGTGTCAGAAGCCTCCAGTATAGTAGTCGTAGCATCTGTGTTTGTTTCTTACGGGTCGTGATGATGATGACGATAATGTACTGTATAATAATAAAATAAAATAAACAGAGGACTGAACTGAACTGCTCTTCTCCTATAGCGTGTTGTTTCTAAAAGACTAGAAGGTTTTAGTGCTCTGTTTGGCAGACCTGACTTGTAGTGACACACCCAAATACTGCAGCTGTGCTGGTTTAGTTCTGTCTTATTTGTTTTCTACCCCTTTTTTACTAGTATTTGAGGTGAAATAAATGTATTTATGCCTGTTGATTGGTTGTGCCACATTCCATTGCTTGTAAACAATATGTAATCCTCCTTTTTTTTTATTTTACAAAAACCTTTGTTATTTTACTTTCCTACTTGGAGTAGAAAATGTCCTTTTGGAACATGTCACTAATAAAAGCTCCCCCTTTTTTTTTTAATAAATTGAAATTGAGTTTGTTTTGATTTGAAAATTAAGCAGTTATTCTCCCACAGAGCTGTTATCATGCACTTTTAGTGAAAGCTAGGATGAAATAAAATTTAAAAAATCAGAAAAGTACATTTGTATTTGGCAGTTAAAGTTGGAGTACATCAAACAATTGATTGAAATTATCACAAGATTGATAAGTTACCAATTTGATCTAAATTGGTCAGAGAAATGTCTGTCTTTACTAATTGGCACATATTAACTTATACTAGTCACTTGCATAAGAGTCACAATTTTCTGCTTGTAATTGCTGTTTCGGTACTTGATACACAGAACACAAAATGTTTTCAAGTTTCCCCAGGGTGTATTAATACCTGTGTGTTTGCACTGTTGACGGTAGATTTTAATGTCCTATACATGCAGGTATGTACACCGATAAGTTATTATAATATGCACATACATGTGATTTTAAACCACATTTTTCAAAGACCTGAAATAAAAATGTATAAAAACAAATTCTGAATGAATAGTTTACGCACTCGATTGACTAAAATGACAATATTACAATCCCTTTGAATAGCATCATTATCTATGCTGCAGTGGGTGGAGCATGCACTACTGAGGGCTTCTTAAAGCACAGCAGTGCATTATTTATCAATATTACAAAAATACATATTAATTTATCACATCAGCATTCGATAAAAGCCAGCCTTGACCAACACAACATTCGACCCATTTGGCTTGTCCTCCTCTCACCAAAAACAATAATAATTATAGTTAACACATTAAATGAACATGAATAAAAACACCATAACTAAACTAAAGGTAAACTAGTTTTCTCTTAAGAAAAAACAGAAAGAATACTCGCCTCTGCTTCTCACTATTGAGGGGAATTGGGTTGCCCTGTTGGCATTCCCCGTTACGTTCTATAGGCCCCACTGTTGCAGGAAGATTTCATCATTGGGATTTTCAGCAATGGCACTTGATAGCGTGGTGGGGAGGGATTCTGTACCTCTGCAACATGGCAACCCGGTGAGCAGGGCATCAGCACTTGGGGAACTTGGACTAATATTTCACACGTGATTCACAAATGACTGATGGTTGGAGCCCATGTTAAACCTACAGTGGGGCGTGCCACAGGAAAGAGTTCAAAACACTTAATTGGGAATCAGTGAGCCTCACACATTGACTCCGTCTCGGCCATCCATGCATGCTCTCATTTGATGCTTACGGGCCCCATACCCATCCATAGACATTGACCTCTAATGTCCAGGGAGCTGGCTGTCTTCAGTGCTTAGAGAGAGGGAGGTGGGTGGAGGGGGTTGGACTTGGACTTGGAAGGCACTGTGGTGCAGGTTGGAACTGTCAATGTCTCAGAGGGGGCGGGAGAGAAGGACCAGGGTTGAGGAGGGGGAGGGAAAGGTGGTAGGTGGGAGGGGAGGGGAGGGGAGGTGGTGCCTCTTAGACCTCGGAGCTGTCCCTCGTGCTCGCCGTCGGACTGCTGAAGCCCCTCCCACCGTAGGCGGAGCTTGACGAGGTGGCGTAGGGCGGGAACTGGTTCTTCTTCTCCTGGCGTCTCTTGCGTCTCAGCAGGAGGACGACCACGATGGCCACCAGGCAGACGAGGAGGACGAGACCCGCCAGACCCACCAGCATGGGCAGGGTGGAGGAGTCCACGGGCTCCCTGCCCGAGCTCCCCAGCAGGGGGCGCTCCAGGTGGCCCTCGCTGGCCAGGCGGTCGCGGCCCGGCGCCCAGGGCTGCCGCTGGCTCACCACGAGGCGGTCGGCGCGCTCCAGGGCGATGTGCTGGAGGTTGGTGCCGCGGTTGTTGTCGACGCCGATGTCTTGGACCACGTCCTGGGCCGGCCCGGGGGCGGCGCGGCGGCTGCGACCCAGGGAGGAGGTGCCGGCGTCGGGCTGGGGGTCGACGGAGGACAGGCTGTGGTGGAGGTAGTCCAGGCTGCGTTTGCCGATGTTGCGGTTGGCGTTGTCTCGGGAGCGGACGGTGTAGATGGTGTGGATGAACCACTCGCGACCAGCCGCCACCTGACACAGAGACAGACACAGAGGACTTGAGTGTCTTCATGAACACTTTGGCTGCAACATGTCAATGTGTTCTGTGAAACAACAAAGCCTTGAAAAAGGGTACCGTATCTTTGTGGTCTATTATAATCAGTTATCAACCAATATTTAACTCATAATTCAGGGAGTACCATCCATATTGCCATCCTGTTTACAGGTCAGCATTTAAATTGAGTATATATATACTGAGTGAAAGTGAGCATCTTTACCATGAATAAAGCTAAATGATGACAGTAGGACTACAAAAGGGAAGGTGAAATACATGAGGACACAGTAGTGATATCGGGAGGAGAGGGGGTTTGAAGGGGGAAAACTTCAATTCTGCCCTAATCTTCAAATGACCCTTCCCCTAATGGGCCAAATGGCTGTGATCTGTCACAAGGTCTCAAGACTGTGGTAATGCGGTGGTGTTATTTGAATAGACTAAATAGGATGCGGTCTCATTGGTTCTCCTTCAAACAGCTCCTAATTTAAATACTGTGGTTGAAGGGGGATAGAAAAGCCGAACGCAGGGGATACGTCTTTCTCTTTTGTTTCACACTTCAACAACCACAGTATTTCAACTTCAAAATAGGTCAACTTCTAAGGTGACCCACAGCCACAGCCACGTGTGAGCAGCCATGGGGAGAGAGTGAGATATTGGACCTGGAAGAGTGGCGAGGAGGAGAGGGTGAAGCCGTCTGAGCCAGACTGTCGGACCAGAGGCAGGGCTCCAGGGGTGTCGGCGGCCAGCGTGGCCCCGAACACCACGTCTCCGAACGCTGTGGCCTGGGTCTCTGGCTGGGCCTTGTCCTGGAGGACGCACACACACATCAGACACATCATCAGACCATAGAAACACAGAGCATAGCATAGCATAACATAGCATAGCATAGAATAGAATAGAATAGAATAGAATAGAATAGCCTAGCATAGAATAGCATTGTATAGTATTAAGGTTGCTCTCGTATTTTGGGCTAGGTTAATACACAGGACACTCCCTTGTCCCGTATATTCATCCAATCACAGGCCCCCTAATGCGTAGGTATAGCGTAAATGTGCCAATTCCTGCAAACCCCCCACCCCGTGCAGGGGGAAGGCCATCTTTTGTCCCATATTTGGTAATCATTAATCCTAGTGGCGATCCTATATAGTATTGAATTAGGTTAACATGACCTATATTATACTGATAACAGTTTCAGTGTGGATCACAGTGGATAGTAGAGATGTGCGTCCACCAAGGTTTGTTGTTAATGGTTGTTTACCAGGATCTTGAAGCGGTACAGCAGTGAGGGGGCGTCGGCCAGGCAACCAAACTCCTTGGCGGTGGGGTTGTACTTGGGGACGTAGCCGTCGGCGCCCGTACACAGGAACACCTTCTCAATGCTGCAGGAGAAGGACTCTCCCAGGTTCTGAACGGGGTCCACCATCACACGCCCGAAGATGGAGGAACCTGGGGCGAGGGAGGAGGGAGAGGAAGGAAGGAGGAGAGGAGGGTGAACGAGGTTCAAAGGTTCAAAGGGTACAGTGCAACGACACTCCCCAGATCAACACTTCACTGCTCATTACTGTGGGGTAGTGGTGGCCTAGGGGATAGTGAGTTTGTTGGTGTTCAGAAGGTCCTGAGTTCAAATCCCACCTGGGAACACCACCACCACCAGTGTGCCCTTGAGTAAGGCACTTAGCCCAGGCACTTACTCCAGGGAGACTGTTCCTGTAATCTCTAATCGCAAGAAGCTTTGCTAAATGGTAAACATGTCAAATTTTAATTATTAATATCAATATCATCCACTTGCCATAGTGGGTCGTCACATTGAGTTAAAAAACAACAACTAGCCTATCAAAAGGAAAGACTAGTCCACTAGTGTTTGTGCTGGCTGTAGTAGCTCCTAGTGTCCACCGGGGGGCGGTGTAGTACCTTCTGAGAAGGCGGCGTCGGATCCCTCTCCGAAGCCCATGGAGCCGTCGGACAGCCACAGCTCTCTCTTGGACAGCAGGAACATCTGAGTGTTCAGGCTGAACTCTGCTGCCACCGGGTCACTCACCTGGCACACACAAGGACCAACGGTTTAACTCACCAACTGACTGATCATTCAGGAACACTCACCACCTAGAGCGGCAAATGTTTTACTGTATGTGGTATTTATTTACCTAGCAGCAATAATTTGATTGGCTACAAATTGAACCATCATCATTTATGCATTTCTGCCGAAGTCACCCGTGGCACTCTAGAATGTTGACAATTTGGGCGACTTTATTCACCCTCTGCACTAAATGAGTTAAACAGGGGACAATGGCAATTCCTTTGTTATAGAATAATATGGTTCTTGTCAATGTTGTTGGACGACACTCAGGATGTTTAGTTTCTAAAGAGGTAATTTATTTCCGCTGGGTATCCCTTTAGAAGGTGGTGAGACACAGAGGACCACTGGTACTGACCTGCTGGAAGCGGATGTCCATGTCGAAGGTGAGGGGCTCTCGTGGGTGGCACACGGGGGGGATGGTGAACTCTGAGTTAGGAGAGGCGCTGCAGGGGATCATCTTCACTGTGTAGGTGCCTGAGTAGTCGCGCACCTAAGGCCAGCACAGTAACAGAATATCAACACCACGTTCATCACCGCACAGCATCATCAGCGATGGACAATATACCACTGTATACCGATACGTTGAAACATTATTAAAACAGGGGTCACTGCTAAATTCTCCATCACATCCTTGACCACCACAGAGCAGGAAGATTCGGGACAGTCAGAAATACTGCTGTTGATCGATTTAACTGGAGGAAATACTGTGTATCATTCGAATTGGAATGGAATGGCTGTGGTGAGAGTGTTCTACTATTATTAGTGGCCTGTTATATCGAGTGGGACTACCCCACTCCAAAAATAACCGTTAAAAGTTATGAAGTTAGTTAGTGACTCACAGCGAAGTCAGACACGAAGCTCCACTGCTGCATGGGCTGGTTGTAGGTGGGCTCGGTCCTGACCAGGGCCAGGGTGAAGGTCAGCCCAGGGTGGTCCGCACACATCACCATGGACGACAGGGACGTTCCTGGTAGAATACACGCACACGCACACACATTAAACATCTGTATAGCCTCATACACACACATAAACATATCTTTGTTGCCTCATATGTACAGTATCTCTATGAAATCTGCTTCTTTTAAATGTGTCTGCTGTGGAAATACTATCTGAACACAAACTACTGAGCCTTTACCACTACTGTATGTACAGACATGGCATTCCGTTTTAGGAGTTGTAGCTGTTTTGTTTTTGTCTGACAGTCAAAGTAGTAAGGTCATATGGACATTTGACGGAGCGACCCCTGGTGCTTTCACACAGGACGGAGCGACCCCTATCCACTGTGATCCACACTGCTTTACACACGACGGAGCCCCTCACGTGGGACTCTGGAAATAGGAGAGATGGGATCTGGGTCACAGTTGCAACCCAATAGGAGGGCTGGCTATAGCATGAACCTACCGGATGGGTTTAGTGTGTGTATGCGTGTGTGTGTGTGTGCGCGGGTTTGTGTGTGTGTGTGTGTGTGTGTGTGTGTGTGTGTGTGTGTGTGTGCATGTGTGTGTGTGTGAGTTCTTCTCCCATACCTGGGTGGAACATGACAAACTGTCCTCTGAAGCGAGCCTCGGTCTTGAAGTTGACCACCAGACGGCCCTCCTCGTTGATCCTCATGCTGGTGGGGTACATGGCTCCTACAGGGACACAGTCACACGGTTAGTCTGCACCCTACACACCAGCTGTCACAGGAAACACGCTATTTTAACTCATTCAGTGCTGTGGGTGAATAAAGTCGCCCAAATTGTTAACCACCAAAAATGCATAATGTATGATTCTTCATTTTGGAGTCAATCAAAGTATTGTTGCTAGGTAGATACTACATAAAACTCTAGGCACTCTAGGTGAGGGTTCTGGAATTGTTTGGCAGTTGGTGAGTTAAGGTAAGGAGTAAAATGCTTTACCAGTAATGATATTACAACAATACCCGTGTTGTTGGAATATTAAGTTATGCCACAACTAAGTTACCTTTTAACTCACCTCTTACATATTGATAATAAGTAATACGTAGCATCTATACTACAGTAAATCACACTAGTAGCTATATCCAGTTGTCCGACTATATTATGAGTAGCCTTTTGTAGGATCAGCACAGTGGTGAGATTAGGTTAGGTTAGGTTGTCGGTTTGTTCCCCGTTGGGACCATATATGATGGTATGATCAGATGTATGCAATTGGCATATAATATAAGCACAGCAGACTGAGGGAGCGTTGGGCTGGCGTTGTACCTTGCAGCTCGGCCTCAGGTGGACTGCCGATGCCGTCCTGCCACAAGATGGCGGTGTCGTACACGAAGGTGAGCTTGAGTTCCGACTGCAGGTCGAAGTGCTGCCAGCCTCCCACGGCCACGGGCGAGTGGAAGACGTAGGACACGTAGAGAGGCACGCGCAGCGTCACGTAGGACTGGACCAGGTTCAGCACCTAGAGGTGGGACCGGACAGAGACACAGGGTCAGAGGTCACGACGGCCTGGATCAGGATCAGTGTCTAGTAGTAGTCGAAACACGGTCAGGGTAGTGCGTGTGTGTGTGTGTGTCTGCATGCGTGTGTGTGTGTGTCTGCATGTGTGTGTGTGCATACATGCGTGTGTGTGTGTGTGTCATGCATCGTTACCTGTCCGTCCGTGCCTACGGTCCCCCCGCAGGTGCTGAGCAGCTCAGACATGTCGTAGTAGCTGTTGAACTCCCACAGACACGCCTCCAGGTTCAGGTTGCGGTAGAAGCGCAGGGAGTTGGTGGTGCGCAGGGCGGGGCTGTACTGGTAGGGGGACGTCTCGCCGATGATCTCGGGGTTCTTGGTGGCGTCGGTGATGAAGCCGTGGCTCGTCTGGATCTCGTTGAAGTCCAGCAGGTTGGAGCAGCGGTGGTTGCCCACGCGCGTGCCGTCGGGGCTCAGGGTCAGCTCGAAGTTGGACAGCGGCCGGGTGGAGATGACCGGCAGCATGCCTGAGAGGAGGGAGAGGGTGTCCGTCAATCGACCAATCAACCAACCAATCAATCAATCAATCAACCAATCAATTCAATGTATTTGTATGGAGATTTGGGATGAAGTGGGATTTTTCACAAACATGTTTTTTATGGCTTTACAGTGGCCCAATCTTTCAAAGAGCAGGCAGCAGCCATCGCCGTACGACTTAACCGTCTTGTAATACTCTGATGACGTGTCGCCCATAACAACTGACCTCGAGTCAGCTAACTCTATTGCCCCGACCCCTGTCCTTATCCAACGTGAGCTCCGTTATTAAACTGTCTCCAGACCAGTTAGTCAGGAGATTAAGAGGGTGTCTGTGTGACTGCCACTCACCGTCCATGTGGGGCATGGTGACGGTCAGTTTGATGAGATTAGGGAAGTCTGGGTCGTCAGGTCCTGTGTAGCGGATCTTAGCGGAGAACGGCTCAGCGCCAACGGTGCCGGCCACACGAGGCTGACACAGACCTGGAGGGAGGGAGGGAGGGAGGGAGGGAGGGAGAAAAAGAGAGAGAGAGAGAGAGAGAGAGATCACATTACAATCCATACCCCAGCACGACTGGATGTTAGAATAGTGGATAGTGTATATAGCCTTTATTTATGTAAACCAGCTCTTTTCCCTTCTTGTTTTTAGTATTTTTTTCCTAGCACCAGGGGAGCCCCCCTCCCAAATTTCGTTGTATGGTACCTGTACTATATCAATGACAATAAAGACCATTCATTCATTCATTCATTCATAGAAACAAAGAGAACAAAGAGAACATTTTCTTTATATCAGTCCAATCTTTTTACAGGAGAGGAGGCGAGGTTCTAAAGTGCATACATATTGCTTGGTCACGTCTGATACACTGTTAGACATATGGGTTTGTTGGCACTCACAAAAATACAGAATAAAAAAATGTCTCCGATTCTGGAGTAGCCTGAAGTTTCCCATGGGAATTATAATTTTTTCGTTCTATTCTCAAGTCATTTCCCTTCCGCTCCACTCACCCTCCTCCTTGCTGACGATGACGATGGGACTGGACAGCTCCAGACCGGCGTCTCCGTTGGCGTTGAAGGCCCGGGCGGCGCACTGGACCCTGGAGCCGGCCTGGTAGTAGATGGAGTCCAGGGTGATGGACTTGGTGTTGGTGAAGAAGGTGTTGGTGTCCACCTCCCTCATGGGGCTGGTGACGCCGTCCGACCCGCTGGGGGCGCTGACGAGCCAGCGGTACTGGGTCAGCGTGTCGTTGATGTTCTCCACCGTGCAGATGGAGCCCGTCTTATCAAAGTCGTGGTACTTGGGGTTGCAGGCCTGGAGGGGCGGATGGAGGAGTTGGAAGAGGAGGAGGAGGAGGAGGAGGAGGAGGAGGAGAGAGGAGGAGGTCAGGGAGAATAGGTTTAGTTTTTGACAAGGTTGGTTACAAGTGGATACGTTCTGAGATCTATGTTGAGTAGCCTCGATGTTCGACAATGCTGAATCTGAGCAGGCATGCACTGTTCTAAACGCTATCATTCTAAAAGCTCTCATTCTAAAAGCTCTCATTCTAAATGCTCTCATTCTAAACACTCTCATTCTAAAAGCTCTCATTCTAAATGCTCTCATTCTAAAAGCTCTCATTCTAAATGCTCTCATTCTAAATGCTCTCATAAAGTCAGAATCTACCTTCCTTCCTTCTAACTGCAACGTTTGCAAGATAAGTGCTATACAAATAGAAGTTATTATTATTATTATTATTATTATTATAGAAATACTTTCCATTCACTACCTCAGAAACAGGTTTGGAAGCAACAAAATTATACCTTCCCCAGATGAACGCTGTTTTACGAACAAGATGAAAGTGAAAGCAGACTTCGCTCTACCCTGGAAACATCTGGTTAATAGGTGTGTGTATGTCTGTGTGTGTCTAGGTGTGTGTGTGTGTCTTGGCCCGGCCCAGCCCACTCACCGTCACACACACGATGGGGTACCCGGTGGGGGGGTGGGGGCTGTCCTTGACGCGGGCCGTGTCGTCGTACATGAGGAGGGACACCACGTGGGGCACGGCGGGGAAGGTGACGTCGGCGACGCTGTCCATCTCCTCGATGTACACGATGGCCTTGTTCATCTGGGAGACACAGGGAGGGAGAAGGAGGGGGTTATAACAAGTCCAGGGACGGACAGAGACTACAAAACGGCCCTGGACTATCAATCAACCAAGGGCGTTTATTTGATATTTTTCTGGTCTAGGCCTTTGTCTTTCTTTACCATCGGCCCCGCAGCCCATAGATCGACAGGCCCACAGGGAACTCACAATATAAGATATGTGACAGCAGCTGGTGAAAGCGGGAACAGGTTGGCAACCAATCAACATTTTCAGATTTTTATTCAGAAAAACATTGTTGAAAATCGATGACACATTTGGCCGGTTGCCGAATTGTTCCCGCTTTCACCTCTGCTGTCACATATCATTGATTTGATGTCACACAGAGTGCACCCATTGCACCTATCTTCCTTGAACACCAGGGTTGAATATGAATCGACTTATCAAGGCACAATCCTTTTTTTTATAAATAATTAAAATAATCATCATACAATCTTGGCACAACACAGACAGGCCAAGCAGAAGTACTCGTCATGATAGAGTAAACCGTAAAGGAAGCTGAATTGAAGTGAGAGCAGGCACCTCTGGTATGCACCTCTATTTCCATCAGGTCAGTATGTGTGTGTGTAGCCTACAGTACAGTACATGGATAGAATGCCACATAGCTGTGTGTATAGGTCAGTCGGTGTGCTCTGGGAGACATTCCCATGGACTCCAAGGGGAAAGGCTTTTTATAAGACAGCTCTGGGTCCGCTGACAGTGGCACAGCAGCTGCTGCCTGGCTATTTTAACCTGGGCAGGCAGGGCGCATGCTCACGTGTGTGTGTGTGTGTGTTTGTGTGTTTGTGTGTGTGTACCCTCACATCTTGAAGGGTATTTATGAAGAGTGTGGGTATTTATGTGGGGTATTTATGAAGTGTGTGTGTGTGTGTGTGTGTGTGTGTGGCCTCTGTCTCACCTGTATCTCAGCGACCATGTACTCGTCAGGCTTCATGTGGACGGTGAAGGCCTCCCTCATCTCCCTCTGACCATCGTACAGGATCTGCACCTCCACAAAGTGCTCTGTCTCTCCCTCCTTGAACTCCACATCTGAAAGATGACACACACACACACGTTTTGGTGTGAATGGTGAACACAGAACTCAAAGTGTTAAAGGGATATTTCCACTGCCTTTGGCTTTTTGCTTTGTAAATCGTTACGCCATACGCTGTATGACATAGACCCTTATCTAGTGAACATGTTGTATTGAGCCCCACCACCCCCTTCCTCCCCTCTCCCTGTCTCCTGTCCCCTTCCTGTCTCCCCCCTCCTCACCCTCAGACAGCGGGTTGTAGTCCTCTCCGGAGGTGGCTGAGCCGTCCTTGGTGTGGACCCTGACCAGGGCCACCTTGGAGGTGTCTCCCAGGCGCAGGACGGGGATCTTCACCACCGCCGTCTGCCCCTTCACCTGGGGCTCACGCACGCTGTACTTGATCTCAGAGAAACGGATGATGGGCTCTGAGGAGAGACACAGCAGTTAGAAGAAGAATCTTGAATCTTTTCTATCTTTTCTATCTATATTTTTATGCTAAAATTGTGTTTGTTTTTTATCAAGGATATACTCACAATATTGTTTTTCAATGTGAAATGTTCACATTTCACCAAAAGGTGAAATGTTCACATTTCTTTAAACTCAAGTATAAACTCAGATACAGCATGAAAATACTTGACCGGTCTCTGTCAGACTTGATTATCTAAACATTTACAGGTGCAGTTATTGCACAGGTGTACAGTTAATTAATCAGGCCTGCTGTGCTTTACTACTGTGCTTTATTATTTTCTATTACGCATGCTATTCTTTATGCTTCCTTTATTCTTAAAAAAAAAAAAAAAAAACTGTGCATATTCAAGGAAATCTGCCATTTTCTTTTAGGAATAGAGCCCCACCTAGCTTGCTGGATGACACAAGGCAGTATTCCATATGCAGCAGGGGAGGCTGGTGAATGTTGAAATCAGAGGATGGGCTCAATGTAATCCATGGAATGAAATGAGGAAGAGTATCATGTTTGATACCGTTCCTCATTCAATTCCATGTGTTACAATGAGCCCGTCCTCCGATTTCTACCTCCACCTGCCTCCCCTGTCCCATATCCATGCACGCCATAGATCTAACCATATCTCCATCTTCCGACACTTACTGTCTTTCCCGTCCGTGACGGTGACCACCGCCTCCTTCTGCTCCCCGATGGAGGCACCGAAGGGGGACTTGCTCTTGGGCGACCCCAGCAGCAGACGGAACTCCTCGTCGTCCTCATAGAGAGTGTCATCCACCAGGTTCACCACGCATTCCTTCTCACTCTCCCCTGTACACAGAGAGAGGAGAGACATGGAGTCAATACGGAGATCAGGCAGTTCTGTAATAATCTTTTTATTACGGACAATTCAGAACATTTTAAACATTTTTTCTTGATTGTGTTTTATGATGTTGGAATTGTGTATGTGTATTATGTATGATTGTAAACTGTTGTGTATGCAGGGCTCCCTTGTAAAAGAGACCGTGGTCTCAATGGGACTCCCTGCTAAAGAAAAAAAGGTTAAATAAAAACATGAGGGAGAATCATGTAGACGTGTGATGTTAGACAGAGCTATTGAAATCATCAGGGCTGAGGGGTTGGTACCGGGGAAGGATAACACAAGTTGCTAGGGGCTACATGACAGGTCAGGGTGTGTTGTAGACACAGGAGAAGAGAGAGCCTGAGAGATAAGGAGTGGAGAAAAGGAGTCATCTGATTAGGAGAGAGAGAGAGAGAGAGAGAGAGAGAGAGAGAGAGAGAGAGAGAGAGAGAGAGAGAGAGAGAGAGAGAGAGAGAGAGAGAGAGAGAGCAAGAGAGAGGAAAAGCGAGGAAGAGAAAGAGGGAGATATGCGGAGAGACAGATGTTACCAGGCAGGAAGGTGATGAGGGATCCGTCCGTGTTGGGCCTCTCGTCGTAGTCCATCATGACCTGGGCGGTGCCCTGGCGGGTGTAGCAGCGCACCGTGGACGTGTGGCTGATGTCTCCACTACGGTACACCACCACCTTCACCTCCCCGTCGGCCTCATCCACCACGTAGCTGGCAGACTTGAACTGCACCTTGGGCACTGAAACAGCAGACAGACCACAGCAGATTTAAACTGGGCTCAAAAGGCAGCGAAAAGGACCACCATAGGTTTTAACTGGGCTCAAAAGGCACTGAAAATGACCACCACAGATTTAAACCGGGCTCAAAAGGGAACAGAATACTGATCTGTCCATGGTAGCTTAATATCAGGGATATCGCTCAATTTCTCAATGTGAAATAGCTGCTGAACATAGTGCCTTGATGGTTAAATACACTCTCTGAAATCATGATGATTCAATGAAATCCTTAGACAGTTTAGGCAGCATCATACAAATCTTAAACCGTAACTAAATAAACCAAATTGACAGTGTGTGCGTGTGTCTGTGTGCGTGTGTGCGTGCGGTGTGCATGTGTGTGTGTCTGTGAGGATGACTCACG